>NC_090653.1:140042832-140342832 GCF_040937935.1 Hyperolius riggenbachi
CCTGCATTAATTAGAGAAGGGACAGCTGCATCAGACTCTCTCATAAGGAAAGATTAGTTAGGCTGTTGTAGGCTTGTTAGCTTGCTCCTTGCTAATTCTTATTGCTAAAATAGCACCCCACAACAGCTCTTTTGAGAGCTAATCTTGTTCTTGTGATCTATTTTTTTTTCTGTGTGTCCCCCTGACACTTGTGCTGCATAGACAGCCTTGCTAATTCATACTGTGTGTGTGCCACTGCCAGCCAGGCCCAGCACATTCAGTGACTACCTGTGTGTGTGACAGGTGCACATTGTAATACCCAGTACTGCATATACCTACCTGGCTTACTGAACAGGGAGTGCAAAAATTCGAACTCAGGTCTCCCGTGTCAGAGCCAGAGGCAGAGCCCTTAAAGAGACACTGAAGTGAAAAAATATATAAATTATGATATAATGATTTGTATGTGTAGTACAGCTAAGATATAAATCATTAGGAGCAGAGTCTAATATTGTTTCCAGTACATGAAGAGTTAAGGATCTCCAGTTGTAATCTATGCAAAAGAGCCATTGAGCTTCACAACTTTCAAAGTCGCAGAGAGCTCTGTCTTCTGAAGCTTATTATCGCAAGTGTCTGTATTGTTTTTGTTTCGGCGGAGGACAGTTCAAAAGTTCACTAGCCTGCTCTGTAAAGTAATTTAGAATGCTGAGTAGTGTGTGAACTGCAAATATTAGAGAATGATGCAATGTTATAAAAAACAAACAATCTATATAACTGAAAATAAAAATATGAGAATATTTTCTTTGCTATGAATGTTCTAGTAATTATCCATACTACACAACCAATTCATTATATCATATTTTTTTTTTTGCTTCAGTGCCTCTTTAACCATGACACTATCCAGTTACAGGGTGTAGATAGGCATATAGGGAAAAACATGTACCAGCACTTACAGCAAAACATGTTCCTGAATGCAGTAGTGTACAAAGACATGTATATGGCAGGTTATGCCCCTGCACAATAGGTCATGACCCAATAGAAAATACATGTACATGCCCCTGCATAAATGAGGCTGTGGTTGACAGGATTACACTGCAGAGTTGCTGTTTATTTGTTCAACAGACAATACTCAGAGTGCCCACCAAACAATATGCTTTGCATCAAAGAAAAAGAAAATGTGCACATGCATGCACATTTCAATGGAGCCATGCATTGCTGATAATGCAATTGGACATGATTCCAGATGTGCAGAAGACTGCAGTAGGTTGTAGTTCCTGGAAATCTAAAATGTACCTTGCCATGGAAAAAAGTAGAAGGATCATAATATGCAATCATTTGGCTTACTACCTGATTTTATTTTTTAATTACTGTCTTCTTTAATCTTTACTCTATGAAATAAAAATGCATAAAAATAGGTAAAAAAACAACAACAACTAAGAAATGAGAAATAAAAATTGGCATTGTTGAATTTTATATTTAATTGCAAAATGCATTACCACCTATTGAGGGATTGCTGAAGGCTGCATGGTTTAAAGTTTATAAAACTCGTGGCGCCATTATTTCCTTTGAGAAAACTAATTAGATCCAGTGTGGCAGGTATGCTGATTTTCAATCTTAGTTAAAAGATTTATTTAGTCCCTGATTTTCCACCTCGACTGAACAATTATTTTAATAATCTAAGTGAATTAAATATATTATACACTTTAGCTATGTAGTTAAACATTCTTAATTACTTTTATGTATTCATACCTATCCTTTGTGAAGTTCCCTCATGCATACAATGCAGACATATTGTACTTTGCATAAACAACTTATATCCTACATTTAGAAGACAGCAAATATGATTCAGATAAAAATTAAGTACTTTTTTTTGCTCCTGAGAAATACAAGGAAAAAAAAAAAAGCAAAGGCATGGACAGTGTCAACCTTTACACTAGTCATGATATAGGGGGATGGTGTTTTGCATTTTGTTCAGTTTGGGTAAACTTATATAGATGCTTATAAGGAACCATAAACTATTATATAGATTGCCCAAAAGCAGGCATGCAAAATATGCCTGATAAATACCTAGATTACAAAGCTGGCCCCCAAAAATAGCAGAGGCAGGCAGAACTATGAAAGTTTACTAACTCTTGTCTCCACATTTCTCTTCATTGACTTCAATGATGCACAGGCTTGCCAAATTCAGAGGTTTTGTGCCTTTCTGACAAGAAAAATCATTAAAGCACCCCTTAAGGAAAAAAAAAGATCTCGACACACCTTGGGCTTCTTCCAGTCCCCCATCATCTGAGCGGCCTCTCAGTTGCTCAAGGTTTCTTCATCCTGCCACTGACCCACTTTAAAAACTTAAACTGCTGGGCCTTAGAAAATGCTCTTTCCTGTCCATGTGCCTCCTTGATCATGTCTGTAAGTGGCTGTAGATGGTAGTGCAATTGATCAAGGAGACACATTGCTTGCGACAAAGCATATGATGTTTGAGCTTTTCAAGAGGGGCAACAGCAGGATGAAGAGGGTAGCCCAGAACAACTGAGGAGCCACTTAGTTTATGGTGGATGGGGAGAAGCCCCAAGTATGCTGAAATCTTTTTTCTTTTTCTTTTTGTTCAGGTGTGCTTTAATGTTTTTTTTCTGGTCAGAAAGACACAAATTCTTTAATACTTATACTTACAAATATTTATATCTCAGCGCGCTCCACACTGTCACTAAACCTATAACCCCCTGTGGGTATGCTGCAAAGTTCAAATGTTAACCAAACATATATTTACAATAATTTCAAAAAAACCTTGCACGGTGGTCCTCAAACGGAGCACAGTGATTATTTCCTGGCAGTGGTATCTCTCCATGTGTGTTTTTTTAAAGCAGCCTTTGCAATGATTTTTATTCTTTTCTTTTTATGGGGTGATGTATAAGAGTAGCATTGGAAGATATTAGAAAGTGGAAAGCCTATCTGATTTGGAACCTTATGCTGTTTGAGCTGTCTGTGGGGTTTAGGCAGCCATAACTAGAGGTGAGAGCGGTCCCTATCGGTGGTGGAGCACAGGAAGGTGGTGACACCATAAAGGATCCTGCACGGGCCATAGTGGGTGTTCGATTTTCTTTGGTCTGACAGCCTATGCGATGAACTCTTTTCTCTTTTGGTCTTTTCTCTCCTGAGGTGAACTTGATGTGAAGACTGAAGTGGATTCAACCTGCAGTTTGTGCTGATGGGGACTTCTGTTATTAGAGGACTGTGTGGCAGCACAAGGTTTTTTTGAAATGTTTGTAAATACTTATACAATGAAAAATTGGAGTATGTGCCATTCTAACAAATGATCACTTATCTCTGTACAGTGATTTTGCTCATCTAGGTTAAAAAATGAATGATTTTTCAAGGTGGTCTCTGATTTATCAAAGGACTTTACCCTCTGTAGGTGTTAAATCTATCCATGTTTCATCAACAAAATGTGGTCAATTTCCTCTATCAGATTAAAAAGAATTAGCATTTTCCTGGTATTAAATGCATCCTGGTTTTTATGTCTACAAAGGAACCAGAAAAAGAACAAACACAGATATTCACAACTAGGATATTGTAACAGCTCCCATAGGTTGTGCAATAATAGCAGATTGGCAATGTATCAGGATCTCTCTTTGGAAAGAAGACAGTTCATGCAGTTTCAACTTTAGATTATGCTCTTTGAAGAATTTACATCTGGCAGAATTGATGAGGCATTGATGTGTACGTTATTTTTTTCTCTATACTCCAGTGGGAAAAAAGTCTTTAATCTTACAGAAAGTTGACAGCATCTCCCAAAAGCATACAAACTGAACAAATTTCAGGTGCGACCAATCCAGCTCTTTCTGACAAATTCAGATGTCTTTACTGTTTGACTTGATCCAAAAATCTGTTCAGTTATAGGGAACTGTAGAAAATGTAGTTATAATAAGTCACTCCAAAAGTGAACATGTTGTAATTCTTAAACCTGAGCACACAAATAATTCAATCTTTCTCTAATGATAATAAAAACAACACAAACAATAATAAAATGTATTTTATTATTATTATTATTTTTACTAATTTTGTCATTATTATTCATGAATGTAAAAAAAATGTGAGCTGAAAAACCTAAGACATTTAAGCGTTAAATCTGTTGTGTATAAACTGTTTAAAGGTAACCTATATTATGCTATAAAAAATTATATAGTTCAGAAGCATTGTGTTTACTTTATAATACAAGATGTGTTATGTGTATGAATGGTCAGAATTGCTGAATTCCAAGTCTGAAGAAATTCCACATTTTTTGCATTGAATTCTAAAATGAATTCCAATTTTCATGAATTATGAGTTTGCATTGCAAAATCTCAGAATTGTTAATTATTGCATATACATTTTTGCAATAGGCATAAGATAATTATAATTAGTTTGCAGTTTTGTGAAAATATGCATTTTAGCATAGAATTTTGGTATTTTTGCTACTTTTTTTCAGTCTTGTTTCCTGAGCATGGTTAACACACATTTGTCACTATGTATGTGAGAAAAAAAAACATTTGTGCAGTGCACAATCACATTTTCACATAACATTCAGAATTTACACATCAGAATTCTGTGAATTCTAAATTTTAACTCAAATTTGCTAAATTCCAATGTGAAGGATGGATTTCCACAACATGTGTACACTTATCCCTATTAATTATTAACCATTTCAGGATCGTGTGATTGGAAATCTATGTTGTATTTGTGGATGGATGTTAGTTTGTGACATGATTTAGATTTTCATAGCAGTGGTCTTGCTGTCCCTGCACCCCTGCTGCTTACCTGGGTGTGAGCAACTGGACAGTTGCTACATTGCTGCTACGTAGTGTCAGAAACTAGCATCCACAAACACATATTTCAAGTAGTGTCAAGTGTGGTATCCAAGTGGTTAAAGAAAGATGACTCTAATACAACGCAGTTGTTTGTATTATTTTACAGGGTTCATTGGGCTTATATCAGACAATAAGGAAGCTGCATACAGAGAAGAAGTTAGGAATCTGACCGCATGGTGAGACATTAACAACCTGTTATTAAATACAAAGAAGACCAAAGAAGTTATTCTGTACTTTAGGACCACCAAAAAGATAAATCAGTTACTGATGATGATCAATACAGAGGCTGTGGGGAGAGTTTCCAGCTTTAAGTTTTTGGGAGTTACCATCGCAGAGAACCTGTCCTGGGCTGACAATGCTTTAGCTGTAATTGGCAAAGCACAACTACGCCTCCACTTTTTGAGAAAACTAAGGAACATTGATCTTCCACAGAAGCTCTTGAGTAATTTCCATAGAAAAACTAAAGAAAAGCATGTTAACCAATTGCATTATGGCTCTCTACAACAGCTGCACCAAGGCTGCTTGAGAAGCCCTGGACTGAGTTGTTAAAAAATAAGCAGAAATAAGTATCAGCACTGAACTACCATCACTGGAACTCTTGTATAAGACCCACCATACAAGAAGGGACAAAAACACTATCAAGGACAACACTAACCCTTGAAATGCCTTATTTGAGCTCCTTCCATCAGGTAGATGTTTTAGATCAATCCACATACAAACAAATAACTGAAAACCAGCTTTTTCCCATTTACCATAAACTTGATGAACTCTGACTCCTCTCTGAAATAATTAACACTGTGTACAAATTGTTTAAATATTTGATATACCCGCACACTTTTATATTTCTACATTTGTTACTATCACTGGGCCTGATTCACAATGCTTTTCTGTTAAATTATCTCACCTTACTTATTAACTCACAATTTATCTCTCCTTAAATGACTTAAGTCATGATTTAGCTCTCCTTAACTGACTTAACTCATAGTTTAGCTTTCCTTAACTGACTTAATTCAGGGTTTAGTTCTCCTTAACTGACTAAAGTCATTTTAGAACTCTCCTTAAGGAATACTGTAGGGGAGTCGGGGGAAAATGAGTTGAACTTACCCGGGGCTTCTAATGGTCCCCTGCAGACATGCTGTGCCCATGCAGCCACTCACCGATGCTCCGGCCCCGCCTCCAGTTCACTTCTGGAATTTCAGACTTTAAAGTCTGAAAACCACTGCACCTGCATTGCCATATCCTTGCTCCTGCTGACATCACCAGAAGCGTATTCCGCAGGTCCAGTATGGTCTGTGCCTGCGCAGTATGCTCCTAGTGACATCAGTGAGAGTGAGAACACGGCAACGCAGGCACAGTGATTTTCAGACTTTAAAGTCTGAAATTCCAGAAGTGAACAAGAGGCGAGGCCGGAGCTTCGGTGAGTGGCTCTGTGGGCACAGGATGTCTGTGGGGGACCATTAGAAGCCCCGGGTAAGTTCAACTAATTTTCCCCCAACCCCCCACAGTATTCCTTTAACTGACTTTAATCATGGTTTAACTCTCCTTATCTATTTATCTCATGAATTATCTCTCCTTATTTTATCTCCTGCATTAGTACTCCTTACAGTTAGGGTGAAAAATAAGTAACCTATGTGAATGAACCCCACTATGTTCCCTATATGCAATGTGGGGTTGTCTTGAAAAGTAATTTTGTTGTGTTATACAATGACAATAATGAATCTTGAATCTTGTTTGTCCAGTTAGATTGCATGGTATGTGACAAGCATGATATTCCAAGAATGAGGGCTGGTGCTCACCAGTGCGGTTCTGGAGCGTTTTTTAAAACGCTTGCAGGGGGAAAATCGCTTGGCTAATGAAAATGAATGGGATGGTGCACACCAGAGTGGTTCGTTTTTTCCACAAACGCAAACTCGGGGGCTGCAGCATTTTTTAGATTTCTGAGGCATTTCTGCCTCAATGTTAAAGTATAGGAAAGTGGAAAACCGCTCTGATCTATAGCTTTTCAGAGCAGTTTTCCAGGCATTTTTGTTACAGAAGCTGTTCAGTAACAGCTTTACTGTAACAATATATGCAATCTGGTGCACAAAAACGCTCCAAAAACCACTAGGCATGTTTAGAAAATCTCTCTAAAGATGCCTAGAATCACTCTGAAAATCTACTTCAAAAACCTCTAGCATTTTGTGGATCTGCTAGAGGTTTTTGGTGTGCACTGGCCCTAATTCAGGTCCCCCCTCTCCCCGTGTGTACATTTAATGTTTATGATGCATATAGTTCCATAAATGTTGTTTTTACATGCTTGTTTTGAGCTTAGCTTTATAAATTATATTTCCCATTCTAACTAACACAGGCACAATGTATGCACAATCACCAGGTGGATAATGTCCATAATTATACTGTTGTAAGAAAAAAAATAAGGTACTTTCTTCTCCCTATGGTTTCTGCTAACAAATATAGCTCTCATTTGCAAATTGCTCAGTATTGTTATGCATTTTTAACATGTAAATCTCAACATATGGTTCTGATGGTCTGTTATCTGAGTCAAAAAAAAATCTAGTAAATAGAAATGCATAAACAATGTTTAGCTTCCTTTACAAACAGAGTATTGTTCTAGGAGAGAATTTTTCATCTTCTCTTTAAAATAACTTTTTAGCACTTCGTATTTAAAAAAAGTATAAAAAAGTTGGTGAAAAAGCACTCTTCAAAATATCTTGAGTGTTTTTCTTGCTTGTAGGTGGTTTAAAAAGCATTATAATGACAAGTTGTAAAAATAACACCTAGGAGAAAACTCGGGAAATAAGTGTAGTGGGCAGAGTTTCATTCCATAACACAATTAGGCAATGTGACCTTAAATGTACAGTTGTGTTCAAAATTATTAATTATTAATTACAATTATTAATAAAAGCTTTGTGATAGTGTTCTGTGGGCTGATGAAACAAAATTAGAACAGTTTGGGCCCATGGATCAATGCTATGTTTGGAGGAGGAAGAACAAGGCCTATGAAGAAAAGAACACCTTGCCTACTGTGAAGCATGGCGGGGGGTCAATCATGCTTTGGGACGGTTTTGCTTCTGCAGGTACAGGGAAGCTTCAGCATTTGCAAGGTACCATGAATTCTCTTCAGTACCATGCAGGAGAACAGAGGCGCCAAAAGGATAAAAGGAAGCTAAATGAGCTTAAAAACCAAATTCTTGGTAAATAGAGGAGGTAGTGGTGGACTTACCTCCTTCAAGTAGACACACAACGACTGTAGTAAAGACAGTCAATATATTTTATTTATGAACTCCATATATGCAACGCGTTTTGCAGGTTTCATCCCGCTTCATCAGGCAATAACAACGGAGCAATAGCATATTTGGTCAGTAGAAGAGCCAGGCACCTCTGGAGCGGGATCAAACCTGCAAAATGCACTGCATATTTGGAGTTCATAAATAAAATATATTGACTGTCTTTACTACAGTCGTTGTGTGTCTACTTGGAGGAGGTAAGTCCACCACTACCTCCTCTATTTACCAAGAATTTGTTTTTTAAGCTCATTTAGCTTCCTTTTATCCTTTTGGCGCCTCTCTTCTCCTGCATAATATTGAGTCCACCCTGGGTGGAGGGTTGAACCCCCTTTTTTCTCATCTACAGAGAGCGACTTCTTATTCCTGAGTGGGGTCAGGACAATCTCCCCACCTGCCTTTACAGTGGTTGCCTAATGGTAACCCTGGTTTGTGAGTATTAATATTTACTCTATCTAGTAACCATTTACCAGTAAATATTACACTACTGGGGCTCTTGGTGTTCCTTGTTTTTATCTCTTCAATACCAGGAGATATTGGAAGAAGATGTCCGTCACAAACCTGAGGCTTGGGAGACGTTGGACCTTTCAACAGGACAATGATCCCAAGCATACCTCCAAGTCCACTAGATCATGGTTGCAGATTAAATGCTGAAACATTTAGGAGCGGCCATCACAGTCACCAGACTTAAATCCGATTGAGAACCTCTGGTGGGTCTTAAAGAAAGCAGTTGCAGTGCACAAGCCTAAGAATGTGACTGAACTGGAGGCTTTTGCCCATGAAGAATGGGCTAAGAAACCCGTAGATCGCTGCAAGACACTTGTGTCAAGCTATGCTTCACGTTTAAAAGCTGTTATAACTGGAAAAGGATGTTGTACTAAGTACTAAGAATAAATGTCACTTGGGGGTTGGATAAAACTGATAATGATGTGAGCACAGAAAAGACGTTTGTGGTTATTTCATTATAAATGTTATGTTATATTTGTCTGACTTACAAGTGCCTCTTTGATTTAATTGTAAACAAGATGACTGAAATGATCAAAACCAATGTCAAACTGGCCAAAACACTCAATTTCAGTGGGGGTTGAATAATTTTGATCACAACTGTAATTAGACAACATTCCTCATGCACACATAAGGCAGTGATGTGGTGGAACAGGGGCTTTGCATCATTATGTGCAGACAATAAAGCTGCAGAAAATGCATGATGCCATCATGCCAATATATACTGAGGAATGCCAGGAAGAATTAGGCAAAAAAGGTCATAACCAGTACTAACAAAGTCATAATCAGTCAGTGTGTTAATGTATCAGCCCCAGCCCAGTGTAGGTAGTCAGATCAGATGTCTTCCCCCTGCCCCACATTCCAGCGCAGTATAGGTAAAGTTGGTAAATATATATGTTTTTATTTTTTATGGACAGATAGGTCTTTCATTTATATATAAAATATTTGACCATATATGTATTAAACCAAAAATGCAAAAAAAGTCAACATTTTTTAAAAGATGCAATGTATTTGTATGTACGTATTCATGTATTACTTATTTAAGATATAATGTTTAATGTTGATGTTGTTTTATTTTTTAAATAATTTGATTTTAATAGATTTTTACTTTTTCAATTAGTTGCATTTTTTTTTTCAACAAGATACCTTTAACCTAACCACTCCAAACCCTTCCTGCTAAGTCTTGTCTCCTGGTTGTAATGGTGCTGGAGCTGGTATTTACATGCTCATGGACAGTTCACACATCTATGGATAGTGTATTACAGTATTTTGCTGACAAAATGACAGTTCATACATGCCCTGGAAAGAACTTTACCTCTGGAAATTTTAGTTACATGTCAAAACAGCTAAAAATCCTTCCATGAAGGTCTAAGCTAAAACTTTGTACATTTCATTGTATACACTGGATCATGTGACAGTCTGATGTCTATATAGGCACCCTCTGCTTGAAGGAACGGGAACTTAACTATACTGGATACATTTGATTAATTAGTGTAGTGTTCTCATATTGTAGAAAGCCTTATGGCTCTCTTTCTCCTCCCCATCTGTGCTATGGTAGATGATATTAATAGGGTGTGTTTGTCTGCACAGAGCACAGTGCAAACATCAAGGTAATAGCTGGATTACACCCATCTATTAGCTATTATTTGTGAATAGCTAAAACCCAATCTATGAGCTTCAGATCTATGAAATTGCCTGCACTCCATTATGTATTAAAGAGGAACTTCAGCCTAAACAAACATACTGTCATTAAGTTACATTAGTTATGTTAATTAAAATAGATAGGTAATATAATCTCTTACCCACCCTGTTTTAAAAGAACAGGCAAATGTTTGTGATTCATGGGGGCTGCCATCTTTGTCATGGGGGCAGCCATCTTTTTGGTTGAAAGGAGGTGACAAGGAGCAGGAGACACAGTTCCAACTGTCCTGTGTCCTGATTACCCCTCCCAGCTGCACACGCTAGGCTTCAAATGTCAAATTCAAAATGTAAAAGAAAAAAAAAAGAAAAAAATGCACCAAAACAGCAGAAAGAGAACAACAACATCAGAAATCCCATCATGCTTTGCACAGCATCAGGGGAAAAAAGCCCGGGCAGTTTTCTTCTGTGCAGCTAAAAATGAGGCTTGTATAAGAGAAACAAAGTTCTGATGCTGTGAAACTGTTAAAGAAACACCAATCCTTTTCAGTGCTGCTGAGTCGATTTTTAGTCCGGAGGTTCACTTTAAGTACAAATAAATAGATATGCTTACAAATATACTGCATTTGCTTACATTTACAGGAAGAAAAATTAATACAGACCAGAGGTAAATATCAGTTTGAAAGTATCCCATCTGCTTTGACACAAAAACACAAATTACAGCCCTAATGATAAGATCATGGCCAATTAACAAGGAAAATCACAATTTCACAGGTAGTTGACCATTTATGCATCTCTTGGTTGCACATCAATAGGGCACCATTATTCTTTAATCACATTTTACAGCTGCTTTCTAATGGGGATGGCTTTTTCAGCAGAACAATTCTCCATTTTGTGAAAGGAATATTCATTTTAAGGTTACTGAAGTTAACTTGTGTTTGCAGTTAAAAACCTTTCAGAATTAAAAAAAAAAAACTTTTTCCAAGGAAAAAGGGCAAATGGGTGCCGGAGGAAAAATAACAGAATTGTTTGCTATTACAATTATTTTTTTTTACACTTGAATCAAACCCACAAATAAAATCTTAGCATAGGTTCCTGGAGACTTAAGATGCTACAAAATGTAGTTAAGATAAGGCTAACAGCATCAACTGCAGACCAGTTAGACCTGTAGGCAAACTGATGGAAGTACAGCAGGGGATTTGTGGTGGATTTAAGGTAAGCCTGTATCAGTCTTTTAAAGGTTTTTATGAGCACTGATGTCACAGCAACTGCACTGTAGTCCGTCAAGCAGGTGGGCTTTATTTTATGTTTTATGAACTGGTACAATAGCCTAAATTTAAAACAGGTATGAACTGTGGTGATTGTCTGAGATGTGTTAAAAATGTCTGCAAAACTCGTGCTATTTGCTCTCCACAGTATTTTAATGAGGCAAGGGTCACAGGATCTGAAATCATTTCTTAATGTTCTGTTTCTTAAATATTTGATGGGACCTCTTGCATTTTGTTAATGGGGGCAGGGTAAAGGAGAGTGAGCTGGGCTGTGTGGGAATTGCAGCACAGCAGGGAGAGATGATATTGTAGGAAACAGAGACTGACTGGTGGGTGTGTTGTTAGAATGGAATAAATGAGTATGGAGGTTGAAAGTGTGTGGTTGCTGTAAATTACACGCAACCCCTGAAAATGGTTTAAATGACTATTGTTAACATATCAAGCCTACAGTAGAATTGTTAAGAAATTCCACTGATTTTACAGTCTTCTTTTTGTAATTAGTGATTTCTAGAGATGGCCCGAACTGTTCGCCGGCAAACGGTTTCCGGCGAACTTCCATGGTTTGCGTTCGCTGAACTTTTCCGGAAGTTCGATTTGCCGCCATAGTGCATCATTAGGGTCAACTTTGACCCTCTATATCACAGTCAGCAGGCACATTGTAGCTAATCAGGCTACACTCCCTCCTGGAGCCACTCCCCCCCCCTTACAAAAGGCAGGCAGCATCAGGCATTGGACTCACTCGTGTGCCTGCAGTAATTAGAGAAGTGAGAGCTGCTGCAGACTCTCATAGGAAAAGGTTAGTTAGGCTCTTGTAGGCTTGTTAGCTTGCTCCTTGCTGATTCTTATTGCTAAAAACAGCACCCCTCAACAGCTCTTTTGAGAGCTAATCTTGTTCTTGTGATCTATTTTTGTTTTGTGTGGCCCACTTGCATTATATACAGCCCTGTCAGTCAGTCACAGTTGGCCTTTGGTGTAATTCTTACTGTGCCACTGCCAGGCCCAGCACATTCAGTGACGACCTGTGTGTGTGTGACAGGCAGCTGAAGATTTGTAATCCCATCCCAATCACTGCACCTGTTCACTGTTCAGTTCACCTACCTACCTACCTACCTATGTGAGCACACACATTGTTAATACCACCCAGTCATTGCACCTGTTCACGGCGGTACCTGTGTTTGTGTGTGTGTGACAGGTGCACCTGTTGTGTTCAGTGCACCCACCTACCTATGTGAGTGCACGCAGTGTGATATTTAATACCACCAGTCACTCTACCTGTTCACGATACGTGTGTGTGACAGGTGCACATTTGTAATACCCATCACTGAATATACCTCCCTGTTGTGTTCAGTGCACCCACCTACCTACATGAGTGCACGCAGTATGATATACCACTCCGTGCATACCTATTAACTGCACCTGTGTGTGACTGCACATTGTATTAGTCAAGTCAGTGCATACCTTTCACTTCACCCCCCCCCCCCCCAATATGGACAAAACAAAAGGCAGAGGCAGGCCACCTGGCAGGTCTGTTTGAGGTCACGCTGTCGTGATTTTGTGCGGCCCTCAACCAAAGTACAGTGTTCAGAAGAAGGCACGTTCCATCAACCCCCAATATTGTCAGGATGTAGTTGACTATTTAACACAGTTATATATACAGAAAAACAGAAACCCTGGAACAAGCACCACTCAGGACTATGATATGCCAAGTTATAAATGATCTTTATTGTACATGATCTGTCTAATAGAACACAATACAACAGGGATACACTCCCAACAATGAATCTAAAAACATGATTAAAACATTCCATAAAACATCTCCATGCTGATAAATATGCTTGCTCAAAAAAATATATATATTAGTACTATTTAACACAAAACACCTCATCTTTCTCAGCTTCCGCATGGAAGCGTGACATATCTTCCTCCTCTTGCTCTGATTCTGGCACCCCACTTAACACTCAGTCGGCTGCCACCACCAAAGTGCCATCACCCCAGGGCTCAGCGGTGTGGAAATTTTTTTGTGTGTCTGCCTCAGATGAGAGCAATGCCATCTGTACTCTATGCCACTGAAAATTGAGCTGTGGAAAGACCAAGACCGGCGTTGGGACAACTACCTTACGAAGGCACATGATTACAAAGCACAAACTGCAATGGGATGACCACCTGAGGAAAAGCAGCACACAAAAGCAAAGCCACACACTGCAGTTGAAGATACCAGGCCACAATTTTTTCGCAAAAAAGGTAGTGACATCTCTGGCACACAGCGTTGGGTCAAGGGTCCATCTGACCACGGATGCCTGGTCTTCAAAGCACGCTCAGGCCTGCCCGAGGACTTAGTCCCCACACACAGCATCTCTGCCTGCACGCCATGTGACTGCCTGCCCCAAGACTAAGACGCTCCCAACACAGCATCTTTGCCTGCAGGCCGGTTGACTGCCTTCTACGCCACCACCAACAGGGTCCAGGACTCCCGGTGGATTCCTGAATTTTTAAGGCTATTATAATTTTTCTGGTGCATGTACATGCCTGCCTAATTATTCTGGCTGCACTGCAGCTGCAACAACAAAACAAAAGGCATGTACATGTGGCAATCCCCCTTCGTGATCATTACCTTGCCGCGGTGAAGGGGCTTGTGTATCACAATGAAGCAATGACCACCTGCTATATGAGTGTCTCGGGGGGGGGGGGGGACACCCACGATAATAAGGTCGTTGCTTCATTGTTGACAGACCACATTTGATCAGCTGGACAGTCACTGTTCTGTCATTCAGCTACCACAGCCCAGCGACCATATGGGCTGGAAAGCTGCCATCACCTGCACTCTCGTCATGGTGCGCACCAGTTCAGCACGGCCGTCACTACACAAACAGCTGACCTGCCTGCACAGGGCATCCCTGCTAGCGACGTAATCTATAATCTAAGCCTCTCACCTGAATGCTACCTAATTTATACAATTCCTGCTAGATTTGGTATTTGGTACGGCAGGCAAAGGGTGTATAACAGTATAGCTGATTGGCTGACTGGCACCTGCTGACCAAAGAAAGCATTTTTGTATGTTGCAGTTAGCATTCATTTCAGAGGTAGTGGGGATAAATTCCCTGGTGGTGAGAGGTCCAGGGCCCACCTGCATTTTCCTCTGGGTATCACATGGTGGTGTAGGGGCCCCGTCCAGTTAGAGAGCCTGGGGTCCCCAGCTGTTGTGCAAACCAATGTTGGTGTTTTTTAAATTTCTTTTTTGCAGCTTCCAGGATGCGTTTGACAGGTGAGTGGTTAGGAAGGGGACCGTGTGGGAGACCTGCCTGCAGGTCCCTGCAAGCGACGTAATCTATGGCTACCGAAGCCTCCCACCTGAATCCTACCTAATTTATGCAATTCCTGCTAGATTTGGTACGGCAAGCAAAGGGTGTATAACAGTACACCTGATTGGCTGACTGCCGCCTACTGACCTTTTGTCAACCTCAGTGCTCAGACAACGTTAAGAAACAAATCCAAAAAGAGTTTGTGATTGAAAGTCACTCTACAAAATATAGTGAATACAGTAATGTTATTAAAACTTAAAAACAAGCAACATAGCAACATTGTTTGTATCAAAATACAAATAAATTGGATGACAAAAGTAATTTTACTTTTTCATTTATTAACCAGGCTCATTATGATAGATCGCAGACAATGTTTCCAAGAAAATATTTCTTACACAATCCAGCAAAAAAAATGTATTTAACATCATTTTTTTAACATAAATCTTCAAAAAATGATGGTCCTTTGTGGTAAAATGATGTCTGTCTATAAATATAATTTTATTAGTTTCAGGCTTCCTAGAAATAGCATGATTATCTGCATCAATAAAGCACAACAATATATCTGATGGTATCTCAGCTCTGTCTGTTATTATATTTTGTACTTTTTATTTCCCTGTCTTTGTTCCGGAGCTATGTACATAATTTCCAAAAATAAAACCTTCACTTTATATGCAAAGTATACTATGAGAGTGAGAGATAAAACAACTGAGTATTTAATTTATTTAAAGGTCACAGCTCCTTAGTTGAAAAGCAATTCTAACCATTGGGTTATTAAAACCTTTTGAATCACTCTGTAACTCAATAAAATCACTATGTGACTTCCTAAGCTTTGTTCTAATGACAGAAAGCTACTTAAACTTAACAATCATCCATTTATTTGCTTGTACGTTTCTAGGAAATCAGTGGTGTCCAAGATTGTGGTCAGTTCCCTCAAATTGTATATGTTAGAAACAAGACACAATAAGAGTAGTAACAGTGTCTTAATTTATGAAATGCATGTATTACATTTTACAAACACATTGCTAGAGCAAGTAAATATTTATATTTAAATATATTTATATTTTGCTTACTTACTCCATTAGACAGATGCAATGCTTGTTATTAAATGTGTGCTGGCTAATACCCATCTAAATTTTAAAGGGACTCCAAGCAGTGCAGTAACTATGGAAAGATGCATACCATTTTGAAGCTCTCTTTCTCCCCTTTCCAATGTTCTATAAAACACCATCCTATGCCTTTTAGTTTCGAAATTGCGGCCGCCATCTTGGATTCCTTATTCAGCATTGTATTATGCAGGACGACACTTTCCCCAGTGTTGGCAGTTCCATTCAGTGCAATGCAATGAAATACAAGGAACCCCAGGGGATATAATTACAAACATCATGCCGGTAGGTGCGAGGATATAATTAATTAGTTGTGGGTATGCTTAAAGGCATACCCACAGGCACTGCTCGCATACCCACAGGCACTGCTCGGAGTCCCTTTAATGTTGTATAATGACATCCCCTTATTTATTCACTCCCGAGGTGGGGAAATGTATTTTTAATTACCGGCAGCAAGAGGTGACTTACCCAAAACATTGTGCTTTTTCTCCAACACACCAGAGTAGGCCATTACATCTGATAGAGCAAGTCAGTAAGAGATGCAGATCTGATATAATGCCCCCTGGTCTTTCTCTGCATAATGAGAAAGTCCTCATGCCACACAATCTGCCAATCTTCCAACAGCCTGCACTCAATTTTCAATAGCACATAACCAGCTGAAATGGCTTGTTGACTAAGGCCTCGTTCCCACTATACGGCCTGCAGTGCACATTTCAGCAGCAGTGCGTATGGTGTGCGACACGCAAGAAGGGCATAGACAGCACTTCTGCCATTCCCATCATATACGCTGCGCAGCAGTGTGATTTGCTATCTGATTGCTGCATGCATTTTTAAAAAATACTAGCGCTGACCCATTCAATTCAATCTCTTTAGGACTGCTCTATGCCAATTGGCGTGGACGTGGATTATTTAATTTTAGCTGTATTGTTCCTTTTATCATTGGTGATTATTTTCCTAAATAAATGTAAGCAAAGAGAAAGTCCACATATTATTTATTTTAATAAACAGATTGGAACCAGCTGTTGAAGGACTATAACTATTACCTACTGTTCCAGGTGACAGGTTCTTTCTAACATGTAGGTTAGACCCAACAAATGGAGAGCACACAAATACTATGCAGGCAGTGTGGTAACACACTTAGGCCCTCAATACTGCAGCAAAAGTAAACAACTCAGTCACTTACCCATTAGCTTTGGTCTTAATTATAGTCTAAGAGAGTGGACCATTTGGTCAGTCAAAAGCCCCTTTATTCATTTTGAAAAAAAAAAGTTTATTTTTATTGCATTTTGCAGTAATGTTAAGCTGCTGTCTAGAAACACACATGTGGAAAATAATGAGCAAAGCAAGTCATTTTATCTTACAGCACTCAAGATAGGAACTGTAGATTTTTGCTTAAAGTGCACCCAAATTAAAAATACAAGATTTCAGAAATACAATCTATTTTCTAACTTATAATATCAAATAGCAGACTTTTTTTCAGCTGCATGATGACAAATATAAAATATTTTACATTTATTGGAGGAACACCTCCCTTCCATTCATATTGCCGGGACAGAATCCGGCAGACTGGTGGAGGAGATAAAAAACAAAAACAAAACACAGGCTGCTACTGATGATGTCACATGGGAGGTGATCACAGCTTATGTGAGATTTCACATAGATGATACCCCTGTGAGGGAGGGTAGCTGATGACACACACCCATGATCTAAAACCTCCTACTAAGCTCAGAAGTAATGGCTGCCACCTGTATTACCCTAGTTATGAAAATAGAAGGGTGAAAAGCATGCATTGAAATGCTCATAGGCTTGAAGGAGGGTTTATTTATCTTTGTATGTGTCAGAGTGGTGCAACTAAATATTTTGAATTAAAAATAAAATGTTTGGTTTGGGTCCGCTTTAACCACTTGAGGACCACAGTCTTTCTACCCCTTAGGACCAGAGCCTTTTTCTCCATTTCAGATCACTTCAGCTTTCACGGTTTATTGCTCGGTCATACAACCTACCACCTAAATGAATTTTACCTCCTTTTTTGTCACTAATACAGCTTTCTTTTGGTGCTATTTGATTGCTGCTGCAAGTTTTAGTTTTTATGATATTCATCAAAAAAGACATGAATTTTGTCAAAAAAATGACTTTTTATTAACTTTCCGTGCTGAAATTTCCTATACATTTGAGCACGAAAGTTATTCTGCTACATGTCTTTGATAAAAAAAAAAAAACATTCAGTGTATATTTATTGGATTGGGTAAAAGTTATAGCGTTTACAAACTATGGTGCCAAAAGTGAATTTTCCCATTTTGAAGCTTCTCTGACTTTTCTGACCACCTGTCATGTTTCATGAGGTGCTAAAATTCCAGGATAGTATAAATACCCCCCAAATGACCCCATTTTGGAAAGAGGACATCCCAAAGTTTTCACTGAGAGGCATGGTGAGTTCATAGAAGATTTTATTTTTTGTCACAAATTAGCTGTAAATGACACTTTGTGACAAAAAAAAAAAAAAAGTTTCCATTTCTTCTAACTTGCAACAACAACAAAAAAATGAAATCTGCCACGGACTCACTATGCTCCTCTCTGAATACCTTGAAGGGTCTACTTTCCAAAATGGGGTAATTTGTGGGGTAAACACTACTGTCCTGGCATTTTGGGGGGTGCTAAATTGTAAGCACCCCTGTAAAGCCTAAAGGTGCTCATTGGACTTTGGGCCCCTTAGCGCAGTTAGGCTGCAAAAAAGTGCCACACATGTGGTATTGCCGTACTCAGGAGAAGTAGTATAATGTGTTTTGGGGTGTATTTTTACACATACCCATGCTGGGTGGGAGAAATATCTCTGTAAATGACAATTTTTTGATTTTTTTTTTCACACAATTGTCCATTTACAGAGATATTTCTCCCACTCAGCATGGGTATGTGTAAAAATACACCCCAAAACACATTATACTACTTCTCCTGAGTACGGCGATACCACATGTGTGGCACTTTTTTGCACCCTAACTGCGCTAAGGGGCCCAAAGTCCAATAAGTACCTTTAGGATTTCACAGGTCATTTTGCGACATTTGGTTTCAAGACTACTCCTCACGGTTTAGGGCCCCTAAAATGCCAGGACAGTATAGGAACCCCACAAGTGACCCCATTTTAGAAAGAAGACACCCCAAGGTATTCCGTTAGGAGTATGGTGAGTTCATAGAAGATTTTATTTTTTGTCACAAGTAAGCGGAAATTGATTTTAATTGTTTTTTTTTCACAAAGTGTCATTTTCCGCTAACACATGTGGTACCGCTGTACTCAGTAGAAGTAGTATAATGTGTTTTGGGGTGTATTTTTACACATACCCATGCTGGGTGGGAGAAATATCTCTGTAAATGACAATTTTTTGATTTTTTTTTACACACAATTGTCCATTTACAGAGATATTTCTCCCACTCAACATGGGTATGTGTAAAAATACACCCCAAAACACATTATACTACTTCTCCTGAGTACGGCGATACCACATGTGTGGCACTTTTTTGCACCCTAACTGCGCTAAGGGGCCCAAAGTCCAATGAGTACCTTTAGGATTTCACAGGTCATTTTGCGACATTTGGTTTCAAGACTACTCCTCACGGTTTAGGGCCCCTAAAATGCCAGGACAGTATAGGAACCCCACAAGTGACCCCATTTTAGAAAGAAGACACCCCAAGGTATTCCGTTAGGAGTATGGTGAGTTCATAGAAGATTTTATTTTTTGTCACAAGTAAGCGGAAATTGATTTTAATTGTTTTTTTTTCACAAAGTGTCATTTTCCGCTAACACATGTGGTACCGCTGTACTCAGTAGAAGTAGTATAATGTGTTTTGGGGTGTATTTTTACACATACCCATGCTGGGTGGGAGAAATATCTCTGTAAATGACAATTTTTTTATTTTTTTTTACACACAATTGTCCATTTACAGAGAGATTTCTCCCACCCAGCATGGGTATGTGTAAAAATACACCACAAAACACATTATACTACTCCTGAGTACGGCGATACCACACGTGTGACACTTTTTTGCAGCCTAGGTGCGCTAAGGGGCCCAACGTCCTATTCACAGGTCATTTTGAGGCATTTGTTTTCTAGACTACTCCTCATGGTTTAGGGGCCCTAAAATGCCAGGGCAGTATAGGAACCCCACAAGTGACCCCATTTTAGAAAGAAGACACCCCAAGGTATTCTGTTAGGTGTATGGTGAGTTCATAGAAGATTTTATTTTTTGTCACAAGTTAGTGAAAAATGACACTTTGTGAAAAAACAATAAAAATCAATTTCCGCGACAAAAAATAAAATCTTCTATGAACTCTTCATACACCAAACAGAATACCCTGGGGTGTCTTTTTTCTAAAAAGGGGTCACTTGTGGGGTTCCTATACTGCCCTGGCATTTTACGAGCCCAAAACCGTGAGTAGTCTGGAAACCAAATGTCTCAAAATGACTGTTCAGGGGTATAAGCATCTGCAAATTTTGATGACAGGTGGTCTATGAGGGGGCGAATTTTGTGGAACTGGTCATAAGCAGGGTGGCCTTTTAGATGACAGGTTGTATTGGGCCTGATCTGATGGAACAGAGTGCTAGGTGCGTGACAGGAGGTGATTGATGGGTGTCTCAGGGGGTGGTTAGAGGGGAAAATAGATGCAATCAATGCACTGGGGAGGTGATCGGAAGGGGGTCTGAGGGGGATCTGAGGGTTTGGCCGAGTGATCAGGAGCCTACACGAGGCAAATTAGGGCCTGATCTGATGGGTAGGTGTGCTAGGGGGTGACAGGTGGTGACAGGAGGTGATTGATGGGTGTCTCAAGGTGTGATTAGTGGGGGGAATAGATGCAAGCAATGCACTGGCAAGGTGATCAGGGCTGGGGTCTGAGGGTGTGGGTGGGTGATTGGGTGTCCTAGGGGCACATAGGGGTCAAATCTGATGGGTAGCAGTGACAGGTGGTGACAGAGGGTGATTGATGGGTAATTAGTGGGTGTTTAGAGGAGAGAACAGATGCAATGCATTTGGGAGGTGATCTGACGGCGGGTCTGCAGGCGATCGGATGGTGTGGGTGGGTGATCAGATTGCCCGCAAGGGGCAGGTTAGGGGCTGATTGATGGGTGGCAGTGACAGGGGTGATTGATGGGTGGCAGTGACAGGGGGTGATTGATGGGTGATTGATAGGTGATTGACAGGTGCTCAGTGGGTTATTATAGGGAAGAACAGATGTAAATAATGCACTGGCGAATTGATAAGGGGGGGCTGAGGGCAATCTGAGCGTGTGGGCGGTTGATTGGGTGCCCGCAAGGGGCAGATTACGGTCTAATCTGATGGGTAACAGTGACAGGTGGTGATAGGCGGTGATTGATGGGTGATTGATGGGTAATTAGTGGGTGTTTAGATTAGAGAACAGATGTAAACAATGCACTTGGGAGGTGATCTGACGACAGGTTTGCGGGCGATCTAATGGTGTGGGTGGGTGATCAGATTGCCTGCAAGGGGCAGGTTAGGGGCTGATTGATGGGTGGCAGTGACAGGGGGTGATTGATGGGTGATAGGTGATTGGCAGGTGATTGACAGGTGATCAGTAGGTTATTACAGGGAAGAACAGATGTAATTAATGCACTGGCAAATTGATAAGGGGTGGGGGTCTGAGGGCAATCTGAGTGTGCGGGCGGGTGATTGGGTGCCCGCAAGAGGCAGATTAGGGTCTGATCTGATAGGTAACAGTGACAGGTGGTGATAGGGGGTGATTGATGGGTGATTGATGGGTAATTAGTGGGTGTTTAGAGAAGAGAAAAGATGTAAACAATACACTTGGGAGGTGATGTGATGGCGGGTTTGCGGGTAATTGTTGGGTGGCAGTGACAGGGGGTGCTTGATGGGTGATTGATGGGTGATTGACGGGTCATTGACGGGGGATTGACAGGTGATCAGGGGGGATAGATGCATACAGTACACAGGGGGGGGGTCTGGGAGAATCTAAGAGGTGGGGGGTGATCAGGAGTCCCCAGGGGGCAGTTTAGGGAATTTTAAAAAAATAGCTTTGACAGATAGTGACAGGGAGTGATTGATGGGTTATTAGGGGGGTGATTGGGTGCAAACAGTGGTCTGGGGGGTGGGCAGGGGGGGTCTTAGGGGTGCTGTGGGCGATCAGCGGGCGGGGGGGCAGATCAGTGTGTTTGGGTGCAGACTAGGGTGGCTGCAGCCTGCCCTGGTGGTCCCTCGGACACTGGGACCACCAGGGCAGGAGGCAGCCTGTATAATACACTTTGTATACATTACAAAGTGTATTATACACTTTGTAGCGGCGATCGCGGGGTTAACAAACTGCCGGCGCTTCCAAACGGTGGGTTGTCGTCGCGGGTGGGCGGAGCCAGTTGCCGAGGGAAGCGCGCGTCATCAATGACGCGATCGCTCCCCCGGCATGCCGAAAGGACGCAACGCCCTTGGCCGTATTGCTGTCCTTTCAGCGTCCACTTTACCGCCGCCCATTGGCTGTGGGCGGTCGGCAAGTGGTTAAGTTTAATTTGTATGAATAAAGGAGTAGGTGCATACCTATTACACACGCACACGCACACGCACGCACGCACGCACGCACGCACACACACACACACACACACACACACACGAAACGCTAAACATTTGAAAGTCATGCAAAAGTCCATTTATTTCAGTAATTCAACTTAGAATCTAATATATGAAATAGGAGCTCTTTCTGAGAGTTTTGGATTAATTAGCTGATTAGAGTCTGACACTTTGAGCCTAGAATATTATGCATTTTCACAATATTCCAATGGTCTGAGATTTTGATTTTGGGGTTATGCACAGGGGAAGCTCAAAAAAATAAGAAAAAGTCAATTTATTACAGTAATTTAACTTAAAAGGTGAAACTAATACGTGAAATGTCAAGTGTTTATTCGTTATAATTTTGATGATTATGGCTTATGTGTATTACAGCTTATGAAAACCCCAAATTCAAAATCTCAGACCATTAGAATATTGTGAAAATGTATAATATTCTAGGCTCAAAGTGTCAGACTCTAATCAAATAATAAATCCAAAATGCCTGCAAAGGGTTCCTATTCCATATTGGTTTCACCTTTATAAGTTGAATTATAGGGGACACATATACACTTGAGGGAGGGGGAGCAGGGTGATTTCCAATAGATTTCATGCTGAAATCTATTGGGAATAGCTGTGCAGTGTGTGGCAACTGGCAAGCAATAGACCCCCCCTCTGATCGATTCAATCAGAAAGAGATCTAATTTTCAATCTACACACAGGAAGAGAAGAAACCGTGCACTAGCTGAGCTGCAAGGTTCACCATTTATTTCATCCCCTCCAAAGACAGACACAAACACCAAGGCCACAGGCCTAAGGCCTGGCATCATAGTGCCTTGTCAGGAAGGCTGCTAGCATCTTTTATGCAGTGCATCACCATCACGTGAAGAGGAGAAGATACCGAGGTGGAGGAGATCAGCACAGAGCTCTACAGGTTTAGATGCTACATATTAGCATAGCATGCTTTTATTGAGATTAAAATCCACCTAGATGCTCAGATTCTTTATTTGGTTTAAAAAAATGAGCACTTTTTAACCTCCTGCCAACCGCGTCACGCCAATGGGTGTGGCCGCGGCGGCAGCCCCAGGAGTGCGACACGGCTGTCCCCCTGGGGGACAAGAGAGTGATCAGCTCTCATAGGCAGAAGCCTATGACAGCCGATCGCCAGGATTGGTCGGCTGGGGGGAGAGAGGGGTTTGTTGAAAAAAAAAAAGGAAATATTTAAAAAAAAAATCACACAAAAACACACACATAAATATTTATTTACTTAAAAAAATAATAAACTGGGGGGCAATCAGACCCCACTAACAGAGAGCTCTGTTGGCGGGGGAAAAGGGGGGGGGAATCACTTGTGTGCTGTGTTGTGTGGCCTTGCAGCTTGGCCTTGAAGCTGCAGTGGCCCATTTTACTAAATACGGCCTGGTCACTAGGGGGGGGGGGGGGTTTAGCACTGCGGTCCTCAAGAGGTTAAAAATGTAATCCGTGCTCTACACTGTGATCTCCTCTGCCCTGCAAATCAACCCTATAATGCCTACTTACTTCATGATATGACTGTTTAGGCTACAGCAATAGAATGTTTATCACATAATGTTACCCTAAGGTCACACTGAAGTGAGAGGGGTCTGAAATAAGTGCAAATACAAGTTCAGTCTTACAAAAGTAGCATTAGGAACTGATAGGAGGTCATTTGGGCCCTCGCTATAATTCAGATGATTTATGCTTTACACTAATGATTTATTAAAGATAAAAATATAATATAACTCGATCACTCCCATTATACTTCATATGGTTATGAATTCTAATAAGCAAGTGAAGAGTGTTCATTTTGTGTTAGAATTGCTAGGCTGATGTTGTTCATTCTAATAAATGAACCTCTTATTTGTTCCACACCAGTGATAAGCACTGATTCCATGCATCATAGATCAATTTAAACAGGAAAAAAAATACACAATGTATGAAAAATAATAACATGTATTAAAGCATCTTTAAAGAGGAACTCCAATGAAAATAATGTAGTAAAAAAAAGTGCTTCATTTTTACAATAATTATGTATAAATGATTTAGTCAGTGTTTGCTCATTGTAAAATCTTTCCTCTCCCCGATTTACATTCTGACATTTATTACATGGTGACATTTTTACTGTGGGCAGGATATGTAGCTGCTGCTAGCTGTTTTGGCTGTTAGAGACAGCTGTAAACAGCGAATTCCTGTCTGTGAACATTGTTACATTGTAGCAGTTTGTCCAGAGTTCCGAGGTACTCAGAGCTTCTTGTGGGAGGGGTTTCAGCACAAAATCAGTCATACAGCGCCCCCTGATGGTCTGTTTGTGAAAAGCATCATATTTCTCATGTAAAAGGGGGTATCAGCTACTGATTGGGATAAAGTTAAATTCTAGGTTGGAGTTTCTCTTTAAAGAGAAGCTGTAAAAACATATGGTAGAATGAAGTAAATTATTACTGATCCCCACTTTTATGTTAAATATCTTAGTTTCAGCATCAGAAACGCTTCCTATAGTTATATATTGCTGTGTATTGGTATGCAGCCACACTCTCCTGCTGAGGCTTAGCCTAGGCTGTTTTGTTGTGTGGAATTCTCCTCTTAGAGCATTCTGGGAGACCATGGCCCATATGCAATTCCCTTTTTCTCATGAGTTTTCTCCTAGGAGATAATTTTTCATCTTGTATTTAAAACAACTTTTCATCACTTTGCAATTGAAAAAGTAGCAAACAGTAGATGGAAAGGTAAGTTCAAAACTATTTTGAGCATTTTCTTGCTTGCGAGGGGCTTAACCTCCTTGCCGGTTTTCCCGACCTGAGCTCGGGGTAGAAAAAAGCAGCTGCTATCGGTGATCCCGAGCTCAGGTCGGGGTAGGCATTGCAGAGCTTTACCTGTAGTTGTGGAGTCCCGCGCGCGATCTCGCTGTGCAGCGGGACTCCAGCCTCTCTCCCCGGCAGTGTGGGGTCTTTCCCTGGCCGCCGGGATCCCCCATGTCCCCGCTATTCTTCCGGGGACCCGGCAGCCAGTTGGAGCAGCGCAGCCGTGGTGGTGGCAGCAGAGCGGTGGTGGCAGCGTGACGTCATCGGGGGCGGGGCTAACATTGAAAACGAACTTCTCTATATTAGAGAAATATAGAGAAGTTCGTTTATATGTATATTAGCGCCATCTTGTGGGCAAAGAGAAAACTGCAGCCCAGGAGCCCAGGAAGGTAAAAAAAATTTTATTTTGCTGCAGATCTCCCTGCCAGAATGATTTTTTTCAGGTTTTAGGGTCTGAAAGAGTGAAAAAAAATTGCACCGCTTTTAGACCCTAAAATCTGGAAAGAATCAGACCGCCAAGGAGGTTAAAAGGCATTTCATTGAGAAGTTTAAAAAATATCACCTAGGAGAAAACTCAGGTGAAAAAGTGAATTGCATATGGGTCCATGTATCTTTCTACTGACTTTAGAACTCTCCATATATGAGCATTCTGCTGAGATCACCTGCCAGCACTAAAGATGTTGCCGCCTGTGATCAATTTCAGAAAGTAAAGCAGGGGGAGGAAAGATTGGGCAAACACTGATTAAATTATTTATAAGAACATTGAACATTTACAGTTTATGAACATGAACACGGTTAAAACAAATTAAGCAGCTTTATTCATTATGTTAGCTCGACTACAGTTCCTCTAACAGAGAACTACTAGTTGATATAATTGTCTACGCCATTGGCATAAAATGACCCATGTTAGATTATGGGTATTGTTTAGATAATATGTACTGATACTTACTGGTGTGTGTGGTGGTGGTGGTGGAGGTGGTGGTGGTGGTGTGTGTGTGGGGGGGTAGGTTAAAAAAATGAATGAACACATCAATAAAGAAAGACTCTCCTAGGAGGTTGTTTTTACGCAGCATTGTCATTTTACCTTGTTGGATTTTCACAGCTTATTATTACAATGCTCAGTCTCAATATATGAGGCAGCTCAAGCTATGCAATAAGAACATCTATGTCATGAGCATACAATCAAAGCTGGATTTATATTTTTTTCTGTCACTTGTTCTTGTGACATCCCTTCTATGTGCAGCAGCTCCCTCCCACACCATATGCAGCCCCCTGCTACCAAGTGTAACACCCATGTACAGCAAGTCAGAAACCCTTCTCTTTCATGTACAGCTCCCTTAGGAAGCAGACCCATTTTGTCTAGGTCCTCATTTGTGGTCTCATCTTCTTTATGTACTATCAACCCCTCTTCCATGTCCAGCTGCTGCATGAACACTAGCCACCCAAGGCCCGGTAATCTGTGGCCTATGTAAAAATCAGCCCTGAATATGATTTCACTTTTCTCAAAACTTTATAACTAAATATACTTTACAGACAACACCAGCAATATACACAGGCAGAAAAACATAATGTAGTGAAATGCACTTCCAGGGGTATCATGCATGATTAAAAACAAGACAAGAATTCACAATAAATGCAATCTTAAGCAAATGACTGCCTTTGACTTACAGAGGTGGACTAGTGTAGAGTCTTTTTCCTTCTGGTGGACTGCAAAGTCTAAAGCTTGTGGATCCCAAGACAAATCATAAGGTCTATCATCAGGGACATAACAATCACCTGCGCAGTGAATGCAACTGGGGGGTAGAAGCCTGGGGGTGGACTGCAGCTTGGGAGCCCGCACAGGGTCATTTTTGTGGGCAGGGCGCAGCCCAGGAGTAGAGATGGCCCGAACCTCCGATTTTCGGTTCGCGAACCGCAAGTGCGAACATCCGCAAAAGTTCGGTCCGCGCAAACTTCTGCAAACCGCAATAGACTTCAATCGGGAGGCGAACTTTTAAAACTAGAAACACTTATGCCGGCCACAAAAGTGATGGAAAAGATGTTTCAAGGGGTCTAACATCTGAGTTTTTGCATAGATGAGTGGGATAGACGCCAAAAGTCCGGGGAAAAATCTGGATTTGACACAAAGCAGCGTTTTAAGGGCAGAAATCACATTGAATGCTAAATTGCAGGCCTAAAGTGCAATTTAGCATTCAAAACATCTTGCATTGTATACACATGCAAGATGCTTTAAAACCATCTTGCATGTGTATACATCAATCAGGGAGTGTAATTAGAGTACTGCTTCACACTGACACACCAAACTCACTGTGTAACGCACCGCAAACAGCTGTTTGTGTAGTTACGGCCGTGCTGGATTGGTGCACACCATGGCGAGAGTGCAGGCCGTGGCGGTTTTCAAGCCCATATGGTCGCCGGGCTGTGGTAGCTCAATGATAGAACAACAGTGACTGTCCAGCTGATCAAATTTGGTCTGTCCACAATGAAGCAACGACCTTATTATCATGGGAGTCGCCCCCCCCCCCCCGAAGACACTCATATAGCCGTCGGTCATTGCTTCATTGTGATACGCAAGCCCCTTCACCACGGCAAAGTAATGATCACGAAGGGGAATTGAAACATGTACATGCCTTTTGTTTTGTTGTTGCAGCTGCAGTGCAGCCAGAAAAATTAGGCAGGCATGTACATGCCCCAGAAGCCTTAAAAATTCAGGAATCCACCTGGAGTCCTGGACCCTGTTGGTGGTGGCTGAGAAGGCAGTCAAGCGGCCGTGGGCAGAGGTGTTGTGTGGGGAGTGACTTAGTCTTGGGGCAGGCAGTCACACGGCGTGCAGGCAGAGATGCTGGGTGTGGGGACTGACTTAGTCTTCGGGTGGCCAGTAGCCCTCCGGGATCCATACCTCATTCATTTTGATAGAGTTGAGGTACTGAACACTTTTGTGACTTAGGCGACTTCTCAGTGACAGGCACAGTGAAACTGCGTGCGCTCATGTAGGTAGGTGGGAGCACTGTGAACAATAGGTAGGTTTATGCAGTGATGGGTATTATAATGGGCACCTAGCACAGTAGTAATTATACCACCAAGGGGCCAAAGGCCAGCTGCTACTGACTGACAGGGCTGTATATAATGCAAGTGGGCCACACAAAAAAAAAATAGATCACAAGAACAAGATTAGCTCTGTGTTGAGGGGTGCTTTTTTAGCAATAAGAATCAGCAAGGAGCAAGCTAAGAAGCCTACAAGAGCCTAACTAAGCTTTCCCTATAGGTCTCTGCATAGCAGCTCTCCCTTCTCTAGTTACTGCAGGCACATGAGTGAGTCCAATGCCTGACGCTGCCTGCCTTTTATAAGGGTGGTGTGGCTCCAGGAGGGAGTGTAGCCTGATTGGCTACAATGTGCCTGCTGACTGTGATGTAGAGGGTCAAAGTTGACCCTAATGATGCACTATGGGGGAAACCGAACTGCTTGAAAAGTTTGCGTTCGTCCGCGAATGCGAACCACCAAAATTCACCGGGAACCGTTCGCCGGCGAACCGTTTGAGCCATCTCTACCCAGGAGGGGGGAGCAGCGGGCACACACAGCCACAGGGAGGGGGGCCTGACTCCCCCCTCCCTCACCTTGGGCTCTTTAGCACTTCCCCACAAGAATTAAAGCAGCAGCCAGACAGGAAGACTTCATGATTTAGTGGAAGTTGAGAGTGAGCGGCAGAGAAAGAGAAAACTTGCGCACGTGAATATCCATCGCATGGAATGCAGACGTAAGGTGAGTCTCCCCACCCAACCGCTGCTCTAATTCTGGAAGGGAGAGTGCTGAAGGGCCTGAGTCAAAGGAGGGGGGGGGAATCAGGCCCCCTCCCCACAGCTGTGTGTACCCTCTGCTTCCCCTCCAGGCTACCTATACTGGGAGCACCTATAACAGGCTACCTATTCTGGGGCACCTATAGCTGGCTACCTAAACTAGGACAACTATAGCTGGCTGACTATACTGGGGGCACATATAGCTGGCTACCTCTACTGAGGGCACATATAGCTGGCTACCAATACTAAAGTCACCTATAGCTGGCTACCTATACTGGGTATCAAAACACTGTAGGAGGCGCCCTTAAGTCTCGTTATAAAATGCAAAAACAATTGTACATGTACACGTAATCACGTATATTATAAATCTTGAGCCACGTCATGTGTTCTTTTATCTGGAAGGTTTCCCCTGTTGTTGAGGATTTAAAATCGTCTCTCTTATCCAAGATTCTTTGGCAGCAAAGGCATCTTTTCCCTCCGCACTTTCCTACTCCTTCTCCGTCGACCATGATCGTTGTTTTTCCTGTTGGTTCGGAGGATCTAATCCTACTCGGGGCCAGGAGTACAAATATGAATTACTGTTAGGATACAAATCAGCGTGATATGGGAATCTATTTAAAATTCACGAAGTTTTTGTAAGGATTTCTGTTTATTAGTTATTTATGGTTTTTAGATATTAGAGATGATGTGTATATATATATATGTGTGTATACGTATGTTTTTAGTATATGTGCTTATACATGTAATTGTTGGACTATTATTTTAATTGTCTTTTATATAATGTGAGATGTTTTAGCCTGAGCGCCATTTTTATTCTTTTTCCTTAAGCACTCTATTTGACCTGAAGAAGCGACTTGCAGTCGCGAAACGCGTTGTCTAGTCCATAGTGCTATAAATAAACCCAATTTATATGATTCGTATGTGTACGAGCCTTCATAACAGGTAAGGCACTTTACGCTTACCTGTGACCAATTGTTTTTGCATTTTATAACGAGACTTAGGGGCGCCTCCTGCAGTGTTTTGATACTTATTAACACCCCACTACATGGGAGTTTACTTACTGTAAGCTCATTATAGTAGTACTTTTTTCTGGGAGCAGCGACCTGACAAGCCCGAGTGCAGATGGTACTTCTCCGCATGTTCTGATGGTGGTTGCCTAAACAGCAACCCAGAATTGTGAGTATATTTTATCTATAATAGATCATCTCACACAACGGTAATACACGATATTGGGCTTATTACCTATACTGGGGGCAACATCAAAAAAGGGTGTCAGAAAAAAAAGGGTGCGGGGTGTGAACGATAAGCGGTAATACAGTTTATAAAAATATTGTGTTGTATTTAGTTTACAAATAATGTTTTACAAATGTAGAAATCATTAAATAATGTGTATGAAATCTCCAATTGTGAAAACGTTAATCTTCCCTGTTTCAAAAGTGAAACGTATAATTACGTTTGTTAAAAAAACGATAATATATGTTTAATCGTTATAATTGTATATTATTGTAAATAACCTTCATTTATTGTTTCTTCTTATAATGAAATCTGAAAATATTGTTTATAACAATGATATAAATATAACTACGTTCGTATTAAGTGTTGTAAAACATTAGTAAGTATTACTAAAATTGTACTAAAACTAAACCTAATCCTACTCTCACACAGAACCCACCCTGTACCTATCCCTAACCCTAAGACCCCCCTGTTGGTGCCTAACCACCCCCCTGGTGGTGCCTAACCCTAAGACCCCCCTGGTGGTGCTTAACCCTAACCACCCCCCTGGTGGTGTATATTGTACTGTAACTATACCTAACCCTACTCTCACACAGAACCCTCCCTGTACCTATCCCTAACCCCTAGACCCCCCTGGTGGTGCCTAACCCTAAGACCCCCCTGGTGGTGCCTAACCCTAAAACACCCCTGGTGGTGCCCAACTCTAAGACCCCCCCTGGAGGTGCCTAATCCTAACCACTCCACTGGTGGTGCCTAATTCTAACCACCCCCCTTACTGATCGCTTTATTATGTGGATAATAATGTTTTACAAATAGTGACTGTAAAAAATATATTGCAATTTACATTATGTACTGATCACTTTATTTTGTGAATAATAATGTTTTACAAACAGTAAGGGATAAAATATTAAATAATGTTTTTGTTAAATACGATAAATATGTTTAGTATTTTTATAAACGTTATTCGTCACGGGCGCATTTTCTAAACTTAAATCATCACAAGCGCAGTTATAAAACATTAAAAATCTACGGGCGGCGTTTGTAAAACGTTAATAATCTCGGGCCAGTTTTGTCCACTAGCTGCCGGCGCCCTTTTTCCCTGTTACCCTTATACCAGACTAGTGTTGGGCGAACAGTGTTCGCCACTGTTCGGGTTCTGCAGAACATCACCCTGTTCGGGTGATGTTCGAGTTCGGCCGAACACCTGACGGTGCTCGGCCAAACCGTTCGGCCACATGGCCGAACTAAGAGCGCATGGCCGAACGTTCCCCGAACGTTCGGCTAGTGCCGTGATTGGCCGAACGGGTCACGTGGTTCGGGCCCGAACGCGCTCTGATTGGCCGAACGGTCACGTGGTTCGGGTAAATAAATACCCGAACCACGTCATATCTCCGCCATTTCTCTGTGGGTTTAGCTTTGGGTAGGCAGGCAGGGTAGTTCGCTCTCCAGCCACGCTAGCCAGGGTCCCCCCCAGTCATTGTGTGTCGCTGCTGGGAACAGTAGTACACCGCTCGCTCAGCCACACTATATATATAGCATTGTTTACTGCCACTGTGTACCTCGCTCAGCCACGCTATATATAGCATTGTGTTTTCTGACACTCTGTGTACACGGCTTAGCCTGGCTATATAGCATTGTGTGTACTGCCACTGTGCACCTCGCTCAGCCACGCTATATATAGCATTGTGTTTTCTGACACTCTGTGTACACGGCTTAGCCTGACTATATAGCATTGTGTGTACTGCCACTGTGTACCTCGCTCAGCCACGCTATATATAGCATTGTGTTTACTGCCACTCTGTGTACACGGCTCAGCCAGACTATATAGCATTGTGTGTACTGCCACTGTGCACCTCGCTCAGCCACGCTATATATAGCATTGTGTTTTCTGACACTCTGTGTACACGGCTTAGCCTGACTATATAGCATTGTGTGTACTGCCACTGTGCACCTCGCTCAGCCACGCTATATATAGCATTGTGTTTACTGCCACTCTGTGTACACCGCTCAGCCAGACTATATACCATTGTTTACTGACACTCTGTGTACACCGCTCAGCCAGACTATATAGCATTGTGTGTACTGCCACTGTGTACCTCGCTCAGCCACGCTATATATAGCATTGTTTACTGACACTCTGTGTACACGGCTCAGCCAGACTATATAGCATTGTGTGTACTGCCACTCTGTGTACACGGCTCAGCCAGACTATATAGCATTGTGTGTACAGCCACTCTGTGTACACGGCTCAGCCAGACTATATAGCATTGTGTGTACTGCCACTCTGTGTACACGGCTCAGCCAGACTATATAGCATTGTGTGTACTGCCACTCTGTGTACACCGCTCAGCCAGACTATATAGCATTGCGTACTCTGCCAGTCAGTGTGTATATTGCTGGGATCAGTAATACTCCACTCACCGCCAACCACTATATGAGCTCACCATGAGTTCCTCAGAGACCTCCGCTGTGAGCAGCACTCCCAACAACAGCAACAGCCAACGCCCCACGCAAGCTATAACATCCACCCCAGCAGCCAGTGGTCAGCAGCAGCCCTCTCTGGAGGAGAATGTTGTGTCCATCGGTCCGTCGCCAGAACGATTAATGAGGGCTGCCATTGAGGAGATGATGGGGCCTGATGTGGAGGAGGAGGTCTGGCTCAGGCCAGCATCCCAAGTTAATGTTGAGGACGATGAGGGGTCTGTGTCTGGGGATGTTGGGGTGGCAGAGGTGGTGGGTGGGTCAGACTCAGGAGAAGAGTTGTATGATGAGGATGATGATCGGGACCATCTGTATGTGCCTCAGAGTCCGACCCCGGAAAACATGTTGTATCGTGTGTTTAGGTACTAAAATCTGCGTTCCCACTTCCCAGTACTGCCCGCAGTGCCCGGGTCCACGGATCCATATAATTTTTTGGGCAGCACTATCAAACTGTGGTACTATGAGTGAGTTGCCATGGTCCTTCTGTGCTGCCTGTCACACTCACCGTCTGTCTGCAGATGGATTGTTCAACACAGCTACGCCATCTGACATGTAGTCCTGGACCTTGACCATCTTCTCCAGGTGATTGGTGTTGGAGGACGTGGAACTGCCCGATTGCTATTCTGTGGGCTGCTGCATGGGTGTCAGAAAATGTTCCCACTCCAAGGACACTGCCAATACCATTCCTTTTTCGGCACTAGCAGCAGCTTGTGTTCTTTGCTGCCCTCCTGGTCCTCCTGGGTTTGCTGAAGTCAGTCTGTCGGCGTACAACTGGCTAGAGAAGGAGGAGGATGTCAATCTCCTCTCTAAAGTCTCCATCCTCAAGGGCCTGCTGGAATTGTTCCATTTTTGACCTGTCTGACACTTTCTTCAATTAGTTTTTTAACATTGTGTTTGTATAAACTGGGTATAAACCCAGTAATTGGTGTTGTCCAGATTCCAGAATAATGAATAATAATGAATAGTGAATAATGCGCGGGCCGCGTTCAATGCAGTCTAGCATGAATTGAGCCATGTGTGCCAGAGAGTCCTGCCAGACTCCTCTGTCTTCATGTTCTTGTAAGCGTTGTGATTGTTGTGATGCACCATATTCGTCACCAGCATCACTTTCTTCCTCTTCTGCTGTCCTTTCCCGCTAAATTGTGGAAGTCCAATGTGCACCGCTCTGTCCCTCGGCAGTGGGGGCATCCAATTCCTGCTCCAACTCCAGCTGTTCCTCGTCCTGTTCTTTGTCATAGCTGGGACCAGCGTTTCCTGAGGCAGGTTGCCTGATGTTGGTATCATCACGCTGATCGTTTTCATCTTCAGAATCCCCCACTTGCATCATGCCAGCGGTTTCCATCTTCAACATTGATTTCTTCAGTAAACACAGCAGTGGTATTGTAATGCTGACTGTAGAGTTGTCACTGCTCAGTCACGCAACGTGGATTGCTCAAAATTTTGGAGGACTTGGCAGAGATCCAACATGGTGGCCCAATCAGATCCACAGAAGCTTGGTAGCTACTAGCTGCTGGAATGCGCCTCGGCACTGCGCAAAAGCGTGCTAGCATGTGCAGCGTAGAATTCCAGCGCGTAGGCAGGGACATCACACAGCGAGCGATGGTGCGCTAGATTGAAGCGCTCCTGCATCTCTTGGTGAGTCCTTCAGAAGCGGTACTGGACTTTTAACAATGTTTGGTTTTTTTTCCTTCAACAGAAGATCTGCCACGTTGGAGTGAGGAGGACGCCGCCGACCCCGACACCAAGCTGAACCCCGGCGAACTCCAAGCAGAGGATCTTCAGGAACCCTCAAGGCTTTGAGCAAGCTGAGGAGGATCAGCAGTCCCGACGAGACCTCTCCTCATATGCGACTGAGTGCAGTGGAGCTCCCCAGAACAACCTCTCAGTTGTCACTTTGTCACTGGTCACTTTGTCACTTTGTCACTTTGTCACTTTGTCAGTTGTCACTTTGTCACTGGTCACTTTGTCACTTGTCACTTTGTCATTTTGTCACTTGTCACTTTGTCACTTTGTCACTTCTCACTTTGTCACTTGTCACTTTGTCATTTTGTCACTTGTCACTTTGTCACTTGTCACTTTGTCACTTGTCACTTGTCACTTGTCACTTCTCACTTTGTCACTTCTCACTTTGTCACTTTGTCATTTTGTCACTGGTCACTTTGTCACTTGTCACTTGGTCACTTGTCCAGATGATCTCGGTACACCTCCTGAGATTCAAATTCCTGCACACATTGCTCTGGGATTTGGGTGTGATGAATGATGCATCTAACTGGCCACCGGAGGCAATTAAGGCCTTCAAAACATTGAAAGCAGCTTTCTGTTCCGCCCCCATTTTGCGTCATGTTGAGTTGTTGACGTCATGTTCATCCTCGGCCTCGCCTTGCATTTCAGTGCGAGGTGCATTTTCCACAGAAAAAGGTTGTGAATCCGGGCACAACATTTGTGGCTGTTCCATTGACCTTTCACAGGTAGAAGATTGTGGGGGTGGGAATAGCTCCTCCGAATAGCCCATTGTGTCCTGAAAACTACTCATTGCATTGCTTTGCGCACACATTTTTTTGTCCTCATGCAAGGCCTGAGTTGCACCTGAAAGCGTGGCCTTCTCCTCCTGCGCCTCCTCCTTTTCCATCACGTCTGCTGCTGCTGGGTTAGCGTTGCCGCCCGGTCCCTGTTTATTGACCCTCTTATCTTTATTACATTTATGACTGCATGGCGGTAAAAAGCATGCTATCCGCACGCTTCTTGTCCTCATGCAAGGCCTGGGTTGTTGTGTCTCAAAAAGCATGGCCTTCTCCTCCTGCGCCTGCTCCTGTTCCATCACGTGTGCTGCTGCTGCTGGGTTAGCGTTACCGGTCCCTTTTCCTGGAACCTCTTCTCTGTATTACATTTATGACTGCATGGCGACAAAAAGCATGTTACCTGTGCAAAGAAACATGACATTTTCCACATTTAAAAGACAGTTTTTCCTTTGAAACTTTACAATCAATTTTCTCAAAAACTATAAGCTCTTTTTCAAATATTTTTTTCCTCTTGTACCCACTCCCAAGGTACACATACCCTGCTAATTTGGGGTATGTAGCATGTAAGGAAGCTTTACAAAGCACGAAAGTTCGGGTCCCCATTGACTTCCATTATGTTCGGAGTTCGGCGCGAACACCCGAACATCGCGGCGATGTTCGGCGAACGTTCGCGAACCCGAACATCTAGGTGTTCGCCCAACACTATACCAGACTACCTATACTGGGGAGCAACTATACTAGGCTGCCTATACTGAAAGTATGTTTTGTGGGGTTTTTTTGTTTTGTTTTTATGTCCTGCCTTTCCAATTTCTGTTTTAAGGTGGGAGGAGAGGAGGGAAGGCGCATGCAAAGTTTTTCAGGGGGCCCAGTGATTTCTAGTAATGTTCATGTCTACCATACTCCACACTGAGCACACCCAAACTCCTAGAAACTACTCTAATGAACAGAACTGATCTGCTAAGTCTTCTTGTGCATCAGGACCTGCCACGCAACCCACCTCAACCTTTTCAACTGCAATGAGGCATGCATGATTATTTCTTCAGTCGTGTGTATATGAATGACCTTATTAAACAGAATACTGGCCCATATGCAATTCACTTTTTCTCCATAGTTTTCTCCTAGGGGATATTTTTAAACTTGTCAATAAAATGCCTTTTAAGCCACCAGAAAGCAAGAAAATACTCAAAATAATTTTGATAGTACTTATTCACCTACTTTATGGTACTTTTTTTGTTGAAAAGAGCTGGAAAGTTATTTAAAATTGAAGATGAAAAATTATCTCCTAGGAGAAAACTCAGGTGAAAAATCGAATTGCATATGACCCCCTGTGTTTATTGGAAAAAAAACACTCCTGCCCTGCAAAAGCTAGGGCTGGGATCTAGCTGTGCACAAGAAACCCTATGTAAATATAATAGGTACTGATCACTTTCAGTAATAACCAATTTGCATGCTAACGAATAACCATTACATCAGTCAGAATATTTAATACAGTTTAGTGTTTCTAACACTAAATGCTCCCATTTGAAATCAGCAAAACTTTCAGAGCTTTAGGTGCAGTGTCCTTTCATAAATAGCTGAAAGGCATTTCCGAGCATGCCTTTGAAACAGCATGGGAAGCCAGAGGCTACAAATGCAATGTAGGCTTTATAAATTAAAAAAAGAGAAATATATACGATATATTGAAAACAATTTATAACTTGCAGTATAAGCCAAGGCTTTCCATTTCTATCACCTTCTATAAAAACATATTCTGAAAATAAAATATCAAGCTAACAAAACACAACAAAACCTTGTGCCCTTTCCAGGCTGATGAAGCCTTGCAGCATAAAGACAGTGCTGGGCCGAAATTACGCATGAGCGTAATTACGCATCGTAATTCAATGTAAATTTACGCATAAGTGCTACGCGTAAATTACGGTCTTACGCGTAATTATTTACGCGTAAGCAGTAGAGTGGTTTTGTAATTACACTGTCTACCGTAATTGCTAGGTATGCGTAATTTTACAAACACTTACGCGTAATTTTACGCGTAATTACTAACGTAAAAACTCCCCTTTTCTAAGAGTAGCCAATCAGTTAACATCCTAAGCAACCAATAGTATCTTCTCCCGCCCTTCAGTATAAGCATACGTTTTGACGCATAAGAATGATATGTACGCAATAACTGTCACATTGACGGCTATTGCGTACATATCGTCCGTATGCGTAAAAAAATACGCATTAATGGGTATTACAGCACTACGCGTAACATCGTAGTGTAAGCGCCTACATTACGGTATCCTTACGCGTAACTGCGTAAGTTTACGCGTAATTACAGTGATGTACCGTAGATAATTTCCTACGCCGTAACCGTAATTGCGTAATGCGTAATAGCGTAAAATTACGCGTAATGATGCGTAAGCGTAGATTTTTCCATTACGACCAGCACTGCATAAAGAGTCAGCATCATTTCCTACCTGTGATCACCACCACCAGCACAAATACACAAAACAGACATTACTGTTACATCTCCAAGAAATAGTTTTTTATGCCACATTTCCTCCTAAGGTAACAAATACATGCTGACATGTTTATTAAAGAAATACAGTCACTAAATACTAATGTGTGAATCCTTCTGTCTGACCTGAGATTTTATTGACTTGGAAATGTATTAATGGTGAACATACATGGCATGTCAGCAGTAAACTACTTTTGGAATTAGGGACTTGATGCTCTAACCAGCAGTACTATTTTTGTGCGCTGACAGTGTACAGAAATATTACCGGTAGTATGACCAACAGTGTCCTGGGAGTTACACTGTTATCACAACCCGTGGCTACATAAGGTGGCCACTAACAATCGGATTTGTTGTAAATAATCTCCATTTTGTAATGAATAGCGGAGATGCCGCCGCGCGGTCTGGCGGCGGGCGGCTGTCTCCGCGTTCAGACCGGCGGATTCCACACAGCAGCATGCGTCTGGTTTGCCTGAGCCTTCTAGTACACACAGATGGAGAGCTGCATGCGCTAGAAGGCAGGACCTTAATGCCAGCAGGAGAGGTATCAGCTGATCAGGATGATCAGCTGATTCCAGCGGAACTCCTGATTGGCTGAGTGGCTGGGGGCGGCGCTGGGGAGCGCTGTAGTATATATAGATTGTGCTTGTCAGTTGCTGGTTGTCTGCCGTTGCAAATACTAATGTGTGAGCACTCAGACCCTCAGTCAGATCCTACAGTGTGTAAGAACCAGGTGGACCTGGGAATTCACACTTAGCCAGATTACGCTCGTTATTACTGTATTATACTCTAGACCAGTTCCAGGGTGTTGAGACCAAGGACCTCACACCCAAGCTTAGGATTACTGTGTCATTATTGTGTTATACTTTAGACCAGTTCCGGGGTGTTGAGACCAAGGACCTCACACCCAAGCATAGGACACCGTTATTCTTTAGACTAGTTCCTGGGTGTCGAGACCAAGGACCTCACACCCCAGACTAGGATTGTGCTTTATATCTGTTATGACCATTTGCTCTGTCGACCTCTCTCTTGCTTTCTGATTCGGTACCTCTGCCTATCTGCCTACTAGTTGCCAACCCTTCCTGTACCTGGTTACCGAATCAGCCTTCTGTCTTTGTACCTTATCTGCTCGTGTGTTGCCGACCTGGCCTGCCCGACCCTCCTGGCTGTCACTCATCCCTTGAGTGCTCAGTCTGTCTGTACTACCCGTGACACTATTCCACCAAGTTTCAGTTAGCTGCAAGGACCTCTTGCTCCTCAGAGAGTCCTTTCTGCAGTGCAGCCAGTGGCCTCTATCCCATAGGAGTCCCCTGGCTGCAGTACAGTCTGATTACCAGTTTACCAGGGAATCACTGGCTGCCAGATTATCTCTATCTCCTCTCTTAAAGGAGTTAGTCCCTGCACAGCCGAGGGTCACCTGCTCCTCAGGTGGTCTTTGGCCGAAGTTATCTGTGTCTCCCGCCTCTCGGGAGATAGCCTTCAGTTGCACCAAACACTTACACTTTATTAGGTATCCAGAGGTTAGTCATACTTGTTTTATTGGTGATTCTGCAGATCATCCATAATCAGGTATACATCTGTATTGTTGATGATTCTGCAGATCATCAATAATCGGATTCTCTCTGTGTGCTGACACCAATCGTTACACATTTATAAGCATAATCGATTACGAATGATTATAAAAATAGTCTGATTGGATTTTGGTCAAACCAAAATTTGGATTGTCTTGTAGGTTGTAATAGATAGGAAGCAAAGATTGGTTCCTTGATGGTGTACAACTATCACTAGAAATTGGATCGTTAGTGGTTACGACAGCAACGCTCACAGTATTCAAGTACTACGGGTCTCGCTAATAGCTTAACTTAAGGTACATTACTGGAGATAGTACCGGTAATATTACTGTGCAATGTCCCTGCACAGCAATATTACCACTGGCTGGTGCATCAGGCATCGTCACAGGTGCAGCTGTCTATCAGCAGATTGTGCCATTGTTTATATATATTTTATGCTTTTATAAGGATTGTTCCCCTCCATGAGTTTTAAGGTTCTCATGTTACATTTAGCATAGGATTTAGTGATGGGCAATGTGGTTTAGCTAAAATCCCCTTTGCTATTTTTGGTGTGCATTTTCCTACTTTATATCTCAGCATTACACATTCTCATTCTGCTGCACGACAGACAGCAATACATGGAAGAAAAGTAATCAGTTTTTCTCCATCAGCCTTAAACCCTGTAGACACTGGCAACAATAACCATCCAATGCAATAATTTTGGTCAATTTATTGTTCAGTGTTTGTACAGACAGACAATTCAACTTTCTGCCACTCAGTGGGCCTGGTCCAAATCACTTTTTCTCCTAAGTTTTCTCACAGGAGATATTATTTTAAACAGAAGGTTTCAGCGTCAGTTTAAAATGGCTTTTGCACTCTGAGATTGAAAAAGTAGGTGATGTGGGCCAGAGTTCTGTTCCTTTCACCTGAAAAATACCAATATTGGATGGATTGAAAAGATATCTTCCTGCCTAAATTGTGTTAAAGGTAAAACTAAGCACCTTGTTTTCAATTCCTTTCAGAATTCATCTTATTCATCCCATATTTTGTATCTTGTAAAGACGATTCTTACAATATTCATTATTTAATATTATTCACAGCTACAAATATATATATAAAAAAAAATAATAGTTGAATTATTTCACTAAATTCTTCAAACTTACTCTCTCACATATTAATTTTTGTTTTGTCAAAGTTGTGCTAATTCATTCCATTGCCCATGTTGTAAATGTCTTTGCATTAATCTTTTGCCAACCACTCCATGCCGATTGGCGTGAACGCGGCTGCAGCCCCAGGACCGCTCTACACCAATTGGCGTGAAGTCCTGGGGCGGGGTTTTGCGGGAGATCGCAGGTGCTGCTGCGCATGCATCTCTACGAACGCTGCTAGGAGACTGTTAGATGGCAACACCGTTGTCTATTTACTCTGTACATCGATGTAATCTAAATGGAACCAGGAAAAATCTTGAAAGTGAGACCCATAGAGAACAAAACGAAGGACTTTATAACCTGCCGATCAACCTATATAGTGTATATTACATGATGCCCATGGCATAGATTTTATATAGGTATGACAACTAGGAAAATGAGAGAACGAATACAGGAACATATAAAATCAGTAGAGACTGGCAAAGGGTGTAGTAGGTTGATCGAGCATGTAAGGTATGAGCATGGAGGGGATACAACATACTTACGTTGTGCAGGTCTAGAGCAGGTTTCTACCCCACAAAGAGGAGGTGATAGAGAACAATCACTCTTAAGAAGAGAAAGTAGGTGGATCATAAGTAGTGATGCACTAGGACCTTTGGGTCTAAATGACCATTTGGACATGGCTTGTTTCTTGGATCCATAGTGAGAGTAGGGTACAGTTAATATGTTATTAAGTCAGTTTGCATCTTTGTCCAGAATCCTTAATGTGTTTTTAGTGTACCTATTGTATATATAAGGGGCAATATGGTGAGGAATTGTATGGTGCTAAATGGATTAGTGACAGCTCAAGAAAGTATTTAGGAATTTTCCCATGTTTAAAATATTTTCATTCCTCGAAATAAGTGAAGAAAATTGTGCCTTTAAATATTATGGTTACTATATTTTTTTTGTGCAAAAGTTTAGAATTTTTAAGAATTTATCTGTTTTAGATGTTTCAATAAAAATGTTTTTAATGTATTAGGAAGGTATGTCCATTGTAGCATCTGCTGTGCACAGCCTTTTTCTACATTTAGCACCATCTTGTGGTTGAATTTGCATAGGTCCAAGGGTCTGGACTGTGCGAGAACCACCGTGGAGCGCATATCACTTCCTGTCAGGTGTCTGATTGGACACGCGGTCGATTGGACACGTGCACGCTGACACTGTAGGGAGGAAGTGACGTGCAGTGACGTCACTCACGAGCGCAGCGTCGGGGTGTATGCCCGATAGTTTAAATAACCCCAGGATGGGGAATCATTTGTGCACGGAGCCTCAGAGGAAGCTTATATTACGTGAAACGGTCATCAGGCAGACCGCTGCTCCCACATTGCCCCACAGCTGTTACATCTATAGGGTATGTTGACCAACTTTGCAATGCCATTTGCTGTAATGGATGTATAGTCATGAGGACTGCTATTAAATGTATGGAGATTACAAACCTTACAGTAGTGCCGAATATTCCCTCTACTTTGCATATGTGGTATAGAGATGCCGCGAACCTCCAATTTTCGGTTCACGAACTTTCGTGGAAGGTTCGGTTCGGGAACCGCAATAGACTTCAATGGGGAGGCGAACTTAAAAATTTTGAAAAATTTCTGCTGACTAGAAAAATGATAGAAAAGATGTTTCAAGGGGTCTAATACCTGGAAGAAGACATGGTTGAGTGAAATACACATCAAAAGTGCCAGAAAAAAAACTGGATTTGACACAAAGAAGTGTTTTAAGGTCAGAAATCTCATTGAATGTTAAATTGCAGGCCTACACTACTTTACAACTTCAGGAAGAATACTTTCTCCCTCCTTCTATCCTCCCAGAGGGAGGAGGGTCTTGTCTTCCAGGGAATTGTAGTATTTCAAAAGCCAGCTTACATACCTTGGCCGGGAATTGAACCCAGGTCTGAGTGCGTGGTAGGTAGCTCTCTTCACCACTATACCACCACCAAATGCGGAAGCCAGCCTAGCATGTACCATTGTGATATATCCAAGAGAAAAATGAGTTTGCTTAAGGATTTGTAGTATGTCAAAAGCCAACTCACATTGGCCAGGAATAGAACCCAGGTCTACCGCTCTGTAGGCTGCTATCCACACCATTATACCACCAACACAACACACTACAATGCTACATGCTGAAGCCAGCCTAGCATGTACCATTATGATATATCCAAGAGAAAAATGAGCTTGCTTAAGGATTTGTAGTATGTCAAAAGCCAACTCACCCTGGCCAGGAATAGAACCCAGGCCTACCGCTCTGTAGGTTACTATCCTAACCAGGAGTTGGATTACTGAACACATTACTAAGATTAAGAGTAAGGAGCCCGTGGTTCTGTCTCCAGGTGCTCGCCACTTTAAGACTGCTCATGGGGGGCATTACAAGAATCTTAGGGTCATTGGCCTCGATCGGGTTCAAACTAACATCCGAGGAGGTAATTTTGACAGATTGGTCCTCCAGAGGGAGGCACGTTGGATTCATGATTTGAAGGCCACCGTGCCTCCGGTTTTAAAGGAGTTCTGTGGGGGGTTGTGGAAGAGAAAAACGGACACTTACCTTGGGCTTCTATCAACCCCGTGCAGCGGTAATGTCCCACGCCGTCCTCCTCCCATCTGCCGTTCTCCGCCGCCGGCCCTGGTCTAAGCGACATGGGATCCAACTGCGGCTGCGCTAGAGTGGCCACGCACCCGCTCGCTTCCGCCTGCATCATCGGAAGCTTACTGCGCAAGCGCAGTACAAGGCTCCGTTGTACTGCGCCTGCGCAGTAAGCCTCAGATGACGCGAGCGGAGGCACGGCAATGCGCATTATTCGTCTGTATGTCAGACGAATAATAGCCCGGTGCCGGCTGCGGGGAACGGCGGATGGGAGCAGGACGTCGTGGGACATTACCGCTGCATGGGGCTCATAGAAGCCCAAGGTAAGTGGCAGTTTTTCTCTTCAGAAACCCCCACAGAACCCCTTTAAATGACTCTTAGAGTTATGCTTCTTTCTTACCATTGTGATGTGTCCTTTCCCTGACATCCTGCGCCTGGCAGTGTACCCAGCTATTTTGGGGTCATTGTATTGTGCTTCCCTCTTGATCTGCGTGTGCAGGGGTTTTTATCCTTCCTAGCGTATATTTACAGATCTAATCCGCACCTAGTGGCTATTTTTTCTATATAACTTTCATGTTTAAATGTGTTTTCACCCATGATTGGGGCCCCGACATTTGTTTGTGGTGCCTATGAGTTTTTCATTGCTGTATACACTGTATTTACTAGCCATGTCTCCGTGGCTTTCCGAAGTGAGGAATTATAGTTTTTTATTATGTGTATGTGCGACAGCGCCGCGCTTCCTCCCCCTGCCTCCCTGCCATTGGCTGCATCTTCGGCTTGTTGGTCAGTGGGGCCGGTGGCGGCTTTGCGCGGTGATTGGCCGACACTCTATTCAAAGGGGATGTGCGTATGGGATGATGCGATTGACACGCCCCCTCGAAAAAGCCGGAAGTGAACCGGGGAAACATGTCGGGTCATACAGCGTGCTAGTGTGACCCACGTGGAGCGCAACTCTCTCTGCCACCTCCACGTCTTTCACTCATCTCAGCCGGCATACATCAGCACTTCCATTGACTGCAGCAAGAGCTTGGCCGAGAGGTGATATTCTGAAGCTACTCTCCAATTCTGGACTTTCAGTGATCTGAGCGCAGGCAGGTCCATACGGAACTGGACTATTGCTGAACTATTTCTGGCACTTGGACTACATAACGCTGGCGCACGCCGCTGCATGCAAAAACTGGTTTTCAGTGACACGCTTATTGCTGCTTATGCTCTGGCTTGCAAGTGATGAAATATGAACTCTGTGCCACTTTGCCATTTCTGCTAAGTCTGTGCTATGATTAACCAACACGCTCAATATATGTCTCAAGGAATCGTGCTTCACCTCTGGTTCAGTTTCCTCCTGGCTGGCATTTTTTCATTCCCTTACAAGTGCATGGACATTTATTTTGGTGATCAACATTCAGCTATGAGCTCTGTCCCTGTATGCTTGTATGTGTGAATGTTGGAGTGTGGGTTTATGGAGGTTTGGTAATCTACCTTGTGGGTTTACACTTTTTAAATATTAATTTTAGATTTTGGATAAAAAAATGTGTACATTTATAATTACTGATTTCATCATTTTATTGGAGTGTACTCCTCCTTATACCTACCCTAAGAAAGTTGTTGCTGTCCTAACAATTATACCACCAACACAACACACTACAATGCTACATGCTGAAGCCAGCCTGGCATGTACCATTATGATATATCCAAGAGAAAAATTAGCTTGCTTAAGGAATTGTAGGATTTCAAGAGCCAACTCACATTGGCCAAGAATCAAACCCAGGCCTACCGCATGGAAGGCTGCTATCCTAACCATTATACCACCAACATAACACACTACAAAGCTGCATGCTGAAGCCAGCCTAGCATGTACCATTGTGATATACCCAAGAGAAAAATTCTCTCTTCTCTCTCTCTCTCTCTCTCTCTCTGACTTGATGCCATTGAACTGAATTTTCAGCTTAAAACCATCAACGGATACCGGCAGAACTTCACAGGCAATTTAGGAATTCTGCCAGATTGAAAAAGCAATTCCGTTCCGACCAAACGGAACGGAATGACCAATCTCCGCCTAAAATTGCGGAAAATACAATTCCGCGGAAAGCGGTGACCATCCCTACAGAGAAAGAGAGAGAGAGAGAGAGATGAATCTACCTGGCTATCTGGGATTTTCTTCGGACAACTGTTGAACACAAAAGGCAAGGCCATGCCTGGGTGGGCTTGAACCACCAACCTTACAGTTAACAGCCAAACGCACTAACCAATTGTGCCACAGAGACTGTGTACCACAAAGACTGTGCATGCAGCTGCTGTTGAATGATTTTATGAGGATGTATGTGTGTCTTTTGGAGGGAGAAAGTAAGTCTGCTCTAAGAAGTTTCAGCATGTAGTGTTAGTGGTATAATGGTTAGGATAGCAGCCTATAGAGCGGTAGGCCTGGGTTCTATTCCTGGCCAATGCGAGTTGGCTTTTGACATACTACAAATCCTTAAGCAAGCGCATTTTTCTCTTGGATATATCATAATGGTACATGCTAGGCTGGCTTCAGCATGTAGTGTTGGTGGTGGTATAGTGGTGAAGAGAGCTACCTACCATGCACTCAGACCTGGGTTCAATTCCCAGCCATGGTACGTAAGCTGGCTTTTGAAATACTACAATTCCCCGGAAGACAAGACCCTCCTTGTCTTCCAGGGAATTGTAGGAGGGAGTGAGTAATATAAGGAATAACAATCAGCTAGGCACAAGCCTACAAGAGCCTAACTAAACTCTCCCTAGCAGAGTCTGTCAGCAGCTGTCCCTTAAAGGGATACTGTAGGGGGGTCAGGGGAAAATGAGCTGAACTCACCCGACCCGGGGCTTCTAATGGTCCCCCACAGACATCCTGTGTTGGCGCACCAATGCTCTGGCCCCGTCTCCGGTTCACTTCTGGAATTTCTGACTTTAAAGTCAGAAAACCACTGTGCCTGCATTGCCGTGTCCTCGCTCCCGCTACATTTGTTATGCAAATCACCTAGCTGCCCTCTTTTGTAGGCTGGCAGTATAAAAGCCATGTTTTCCAAGAGTCCTTTGCTGGTCATCCTTTCATGCTTTGTTACTGAGAAACACTCCTCGAGTGTCAGCCTTCCCTGTTGGATTGTTAAAGTTATCTTAGAGTAATTCTGGGGACTGCACTAGGCAGCTCCTCTAGTGCAGTTAGCTTGCTTATCTGTTTTGTCAGTGTTGCCTCTCTGCTGTGATTGTCCTGTCACCAGCGGTGGTCGATAGGAAATCGTTCTGTCTGTCTGAGGGTGCTAACCAGAGCAGCGGTTGCTACTGGCAGCCCCTTCTGTTCATCTGTTTGGATCGCACTAGCCTCTAGCGGTAGCGGCTGTGGATCCTTCTGATCTGTATTCTTGGAGGGTAAGCTGGAGCAGCGGTTGCTCACCTGTCTGTCTTGTTTGGATCGCACTAGCCTCTAGCGGTAGCAGCTGTGGATCCTTCTGATCTGCTTTCTTGGAGTATAGCTGGAGCAGCGGTTGCTACCTGCTATCTCATCTTTATGTCTTGTTTGGCTCGCACTAGCCCCTTGCGGTAGCTGCTGTGGATCCTTCTGATCTGCTTTCTTGGAGTATAGCTGGAGCAGCGGTTGCTACCTGCTATCTCATCTGTCTGTCTTGCTTGGATCGCACTAGCCCCTAGCGGTAGCGGCTGTGGATCCTTCTGATCTGTGATCCTGTCCCTGAACCCGGATCGCACTCACTCTGGCGGAAGAGCGGTGGATCGTATCTCTCATATTCCTGTTTCCCGTTTGTCTGTCTTGTCTGATACGAACGCTTGCTGTAGGCTCGGTGAGGTAACCGTTTAGCAAGCGTTCACGTTCTCTCTTTTTTGTGTTTGTCTGTTATTGGTTAGTCAGGGTGGCGTGCTTGTCTCTGTTGCGCTTCTCGTGCGGAGACCGCACCGTAAACGCTTTCGCTGTTGCGAATGAGTGCGGTGTTCGCGTTTAGCTAGCGTTTGTTGTTTTCGTTATTTCTCATTGTTGTTTGCTGTGCCTTTGCTCCTCTCGTGCTCTGTCCTTTTCTGTCTGGTGTCTCTTGGCAATCGCCATTCTCTGCGATTGCGTTCTTGTTTTTGTTTCTGCTGATGTGTGTTCACAGTCGCTGGGTGGCAACTAGATTGGTGGACACACATTTATCCTGTATCTGTGCTCTTTCTCTTTAAGGGCTGTTCAGCCCTGCATTATCTTAGATCTGTACAATTCCCATCTGGCATCTGTGGCCGTGCAGAGGCTGTGCTCGTCTAAACTCCACAGCGCCATCTGCCGGTGGGAATTGCCCTCTGCTGCTGCATTGCACCTAGCCTGGGTTCACCTAATTATACGCTTGTGGGGTTTTTTCGCTGTGTCAGTACGCATCTTGTGCGCTGACCGCGAAAACGATTCCGCAAACGTTACACTGACGTGATAGTATACTACATGCCTTCATCCTATCAATTAAACGGATGTCAGGAGAATTTTGTGTTTATTACTCTGTCCTCAGAGTATCTGCTGCCACTATGTCATAGTGCTATTTCTGACTTTCATGGTCCACACCATGCACACATATGTGAAGGTATCCAGTTACATTAGCTGGTGTTTAATGGATTACATTTAAAGTAACTGGCAAGGAGACACTGGGCATGTTGTTATCTGCCATTATATTTTGTTGCGCTGTATGTAGTTTTCTCAGAGTCATTCAATCTGCGCCTTCCCCCTTGCAGGTTGTAGGATGATTCAATCCAAACAGACAGTGTACCTGCAGTGTACTCAAGCCGAAGCTTGGGTACAAAATCACATCCTTACCTAAGAAGGGGGAAGCTTCTTGATCCTAAAGAGGCTTCCCTCTCTGTCCTCTGATCCCCCATCACAAAGTGCAGACCCTCCAAAGATTGTAAACAAGTCGGTAATCTGATCTATGTTGCTGTTCTCTTCAAGCATGAATGTGGCTGCACCTACGTAGTAAGCTGGAACCACTCCTGCACAAGTTACTGTGCAGGCATGGCCACACAGATGCCAGTGGAGTACCGGAGGACAGTGAGGAACACCTCATTATGATTCAGAGGCTTCCCTCTCCTTAGGTAAGCATGTGTTTCTGTTCTTTTTAAATTGCCTCCCTAAAATAAGAATATTTAAGACAAAATTTTGTAGCAGAAGAAAAAGTTAAAGACAGTTAAAGTCAAGTATTCAGAGATTACATAGACACAAACATACAATGGACATACTGTACATGTTTGTACTTATGGTAAGTTGAAAGGTCTGAGTATTGTTAAACCAAGCTTTACAACTATGGCTAGTCTGTATATAATAATCACTGCATCATCTTTCTTGTGTTATGTCATTCCTCAGGTTTACCCAAGGGTTTTCCAGGTCTGATAGGGCCTTAGCAAAGACATCTCTGCAAATAGGTTAAATTGCTCAACACTTTTAATTTGATTTTAATAGCTATGCATTAATGCACAGATGCTGGCAAAGATTAGAAAATGCTTTGAAAGTATGTAATAAAACAAGTACCAGATTGTGAAATTGTGTAACATTCATTTCCTTCTGAGATTATCATTATGGTTTTTGTAATACATACATTGGAAATTATATTTCGAGGCTTGATTTGCTGCAACTAAAATTATCTAATGCAATATTAAGCAAAGTCTAGGCTGTAATATAGAACCCACAATGAATTTCAATGACATGATCATTAACTTGGAAAATGAAATCTAGAGTGGTTTATAATAAACTCACATGAGTTTCCGAAAGAGGAAAAAATGTACTTAAAATGCATACAAATCTTGTTATTTTTTTTATACAGTTACACTGAACAATTTATCCTAATGCTGTAGTTCACATCTACCCAAGATGACCCTTTATTTTTCCATGCATTACTTTATCAAGGTAAATTAACAGGGTCAGTGTTTCTCAGATGTTTAATAATTTCTAAGTTATTTAAACAAACTTAAAGGACACCTGAAGGGACATACCGGTACGTTTATGAGTTTTAATGAGTTATTTTCCAGATTAATATTTGCGATAAGAAGGCTCTTGCATCTTTTAATCCTGAACGGTAAAGTATCATATAAATGAGGTTACCCCTTCCATGTGATAATAATAATAGATGACAGGCCAGTGGTGTAGCTAAGGAGCTATGGGCCCCAGTGCAAGTTTTACATTTCCCCCCTCCCCCAAAGCACTCTATACATAACAATTGATATGGAGCACCAAAACCTTCCAATAGCAATCACAGTATCAGAGGTGCAAGAAGGGGATGGGGAACAGCTTGTTATTGATTACTACTACTCAACACATCTATAGAAGCGATTATTACCAGCACAGGACTAATAAAGATATAATACCGTGGTTGAGGGAGGGTCCCGGTGTGGTCGCAACCTCTGCAACCCCTGTTGCTACTCCACAGGATTAGGATGAGCACATGGATTTCACAGAAATCCAAATTCTGACCTTCAGATTAGAGTTCAGCAATTTTCAGTTGAAAGACAGAACTCCAAGATGTAAATTCACTACACAACATTACATTCATGATATGTGTAGATGGTTATTTGCATAAATATCAATGTTCAGCAGATAGGAATAAGAAAATTAAATGCAAAAAAAAAACACAAAAAAGCAAAAATTGTATGGAAAAATTCTAAAATCCTATCTAATAAAACAAAAAAGTGTCTCTGCGCCCCATGTCCCTGTGTGTGTTTTCTCTCTGCGCATGTGCTGGGATGCAGAGACACTGAGGGGGAGTGACGCGCGACTTGCAGGGAAGGACAGGGCCAAGGGGAGGCAGGCGTGTGCACATTTTTTTTGCACGTGGCGCATGGGCGTGCGGTGGGCGAATGCATGCTGACATGCGGCGGTGACAGACCTAGAGCCAGTTTTTAAATGGGCTTTGGTCACCTAGTGAAATTATAAACTATTGTGAACATATTTTCACAAATTCAAATTAACCATAACTAATGTTAAGTTTAAGGCAAAAATACATTAGTGATAAATTACAATTTCACAAATTTGCAATACGAGTATGGACTCCATGAAATTTAGAATTTCTTCAGAATTCCATGCAAGATTTTGATAGTTCTGACCATCCCTAATGGACAATAAAAACTATTGTCTAACTATAGCTGATGAGCTTCCAGAGCTGTTTGACTTCCTGAATGCAAATCTCCATCCAAGTTCCCAGCTGGTTTTATATGCTTAGATCTACTCCAGAGGCCCCTAACTATAGATTAAGGGCTTCTCAATGTCTAACAGCATTAACTTAATATTTCCTAGGTTGGAACACCTGGCTAGGTATGGGTGGCGATTAACAATCATTTTAAGCAATCATGTTACAAAAAAAAACAAAAAACATTCAAGCAAAAATGTGAGCAGCTTTTAAAAATATGAAAGAAACTAAGCTGTGGTAAAAAGACACTGGGTGATGTATAAAGGAAAACAGCAAACTTTGCCTTATAGTGAATACAAATGGTAAAACCGTCTTCCATAAATGTACTGATTAGCTATGTTTTTACAGATAGGTATATCTTTTTCTTTTCACTTAGAAAGATCAAATAATAACGTATTTATCGTCAGCTGTTAGCTGTATAAAAAATCATTACAACCTATAAATATATTTTCTCTTTTTCACATGCAACACAATGTGTCTCCAAACTGAATATTTCTTTCTAAACTGTAAGATCTAATGACACTCTCAGGAAAAAAAAAAAAAAATTCAACCTTGGATCATGTTTTTTTTAATTCATGAAGTAAATAATATAATTAGCATTAAGACAAAGTTAACCACTTGAGGACCACAGTCTTTCTACCCCTTAAGGACCGGCCACTTTTTTTCCATTCAGACCATTGCAGCTTTCACGGTTTATTGCTCGCTCATACAACCTACCACCTAAATGAATTTTGGCTCCTTTTCTTCTCACTAATAAAGCTTTCTTTTGGTGCTATTTGATTGCTCCTGCGATTTTTACTTATTATTATATTCATCAAAAAAGACATGAATTTTGGCAAAAAAATGATTTTTTTAACTTTCTGTGCTGACATTTTTCAAATAAAGTAAAATTTCTGTATACATGCAGTGCGAAAAATGTGGACAAACATGTTTTGGATAAAAAAAACCCATTCAGTGTATATTTATTGGTTTGGGTAAAAGTTATAGCGTTTACAAACTATGGTGCAAAAAGTGAATTTTCCCATTTTCAAGCATCTATGACTTTTCTGACCCCCTGTCATGTTTCATGAGGGGCTAGAATTCCAGGATAGTATAAATACCCCCCAAATGACCCCATTTTGGAAAGAAGACATCCCAAAGTATTCACTGAGAGGCATAGTGAGTTCATAGAAGATATTATTTTTTGTCACAAGTAAGCGGAAAATGACACTTTGTGACAAACAAAAAAAAAAAAAGTTTCCATTTCTTCTAACTTGCGACAAAAAAAAATGAAATCTACCACGGACTCACCATGCCCCTCTCTGAATACCTTGAAGGGTCTACTTTCCAAAATGGGGTCATTTGTGGGGTGTGTTTACTGTCCTGACATTTTGGGGGGTGCTAAATTGTAAGCACCCCTGTAAAGCTTAAAGGTGCTCATTGGACTTTGGGCCCCTTAGCGCAGTTAGGCTGCAAAAAAGTGCCACACATGTGGTATTGCCATACTCAGGAGAAGTAGTATAATGTGTTTTGGGGTGTATTTTTACACATACCCATGCTGGGTGGGAGAAATATCTCTGTAAATGACAATTTGTTAATTTTTTTTACACACAATTGTCCATTTACAGAGATCTTTCTCCCACTCAGCATGGGTATGTGTAAAAATACACCCCAAAACACATTATACTACTTCTCCTGAGTACGGCGATACCACATGTGTGGCACTTTTTTGCACCCTAACTGCGCTAAAGGGCCCAAAGTTCAATGAGTACCTTTAGGATTTCACAGGTCATTTTGAGAAATTTCGTTTCAAGACTACTCCTCACGGTTTAGGGCCCCTAAAATGCCAGGGCAGTATAGGAACCCCACAAATGACCCCATTTTAGAAAGAAGACACCCCAAGGTATTCCGTTAGGAGTATGGTGAGTTCATAGAAGATTTTATTTTTTGTCACAAGTTAGTGGAAAATGACACTTTGTGAAAAAAAACAATAAAAATCAATTTTCCGCTAACTTTTGACAAAAAATAAAATCTTCTATGAACTTACCATACTCCTAACGGAATACCTTGGGGTGTCTTCTTTCTAAAATGGGGTCATTTGTGGGGTTCCTATACTGCCCTGGCATTTTAGGGGCCCTAAACCGTGAGGAGTAGTCTGGAAATCAAATTCCGCAAAATGACCTGTGAAATCCTAAAGATACTCATTGGACTTTGGGCCCTTTAGCGCAGTTAGGGTGCAAAAAAGTGCCACACATGTGGTATCGCCGTACTCGGGAGAAGTAGTACAATATGTTTTGGGGTGTATTTTTACACATACCCATGCTGGGTGGGAGAAATAACTCTGTAAATGGACAATTGTGTGTAAAAAAATCAAAAGATTGTCATTTACAGAGATATTTCTCCCACCCAGCATGGGTATGTGTAAAAATACACCCCAAAACACATTATACTACTTCTCCTGAGTACGGCAATACCACATGTGTGGCACTTTTTTGCACCCTAACTGCGCTAAAGGGCCCAAAGTCCAATGAGTATCTTTAGGATTTCACAGGTCATTTTGCGGAATTTGATTTCCAGACTACTCCTCACGGTTTAGGGCCCCTAAAATGCCAGGGCAGTATAGGAACCCCACAAATGACCCCATTTTAGAAAGAAGACACCCCAAGGTATTCCGTTAGGAGTATGGTGAGTTCATAGAAGATTTTATTTTTTGTCACAAGTTAGTGGAAAATGACACTTTGTGAAAAAAACAATAAAAATCAATTTTCCGCTAACTTTTGACAAAAAATAAAATCTTCTATGAACTTACCATACTCCTAACGGAATACCTTGGGGTGTCTTCTTTCTAAAATGGGGTCATTTGTGGGGTTCCTATACTGCCCTGGCATTTTAGGGGCCCTAAACCGTGAGGAGTAGTCTGGAAATCAAATTCCGCAAAATGACCTGTGAAATCCTAAAGATACTCATTGGACTTTGGGCCCTTTAGCGCAGTTAGGGTGCAAAAAAGTGCCACACATGTGGTATCGCCGTACTCGGGAGAAGTAGTACAATGTGTTTTGGGGTGTATTTTTACACATACCCATGCTGGGTGGGAGAAATGGACAATTGTGTGTAAAAAAATCAAAAAAGATTGTCATTTACAGAGGTATTTCTCCCACCCAGCATGGGTATGTGTAAAAATACACCCCAAAACACATTGTACTACTTCTCCCGAGTACGGTGATACCACATGTGTGGCACTTTTTTGCACCCTAACTGCGCTAAGGGGCCCAGAGTCCAATGAGTACCTTTAGGCTTTACAGGGGTGCTCAAAATTTAGCACCCCGCCCACTTGCCAGGACAGTTAACAAACCCCACAAATGACCCCATTTTGGAAAGAATACACGCTAAGGTATTCCATGAGGGCCATGGTGAGTTCATAGAAAATTTTATTTTTTGTCACAAGTTAGCGGAAAATGACATTTTGTGAAAAAAAAAACAAACACAAAACCACAATTTCTGCTAACTTGTGACAAAAAATAAAACATTCTATGAACTCACCATGCACCTCACGGAATACTTTGGGGTGTCCTCTTTCCAAAATGGCATCATTCGTGGGGTCTGTCCTGGCATTTTAGGGTCTCTGCAATCATTACATGTATGGCCAGTATTAGGAGTTTCTGCTATACTCCTTATATTGGGCATAAGGGTAATGCACTGTGGGCTGAAAGGAAAAATGAACGTCAAACAATCAATCAATGTGGATGAAAAAATATCTGCCAAAAAATTTTGAAAAAAAAAAAAAAAAAGAGGAGGAAGGCGTCTGCCAGGACATAGGAGCTGCCGCCCCAAAAATCCAAACCCACCAGCTCGTATGCCCTGGCAAACCTGATTTATCCATTCACACCGATCGATGTGGATGAACAAATCATTGCCAGAGTTCTTTTTTGATACAAAGTGTTTGCCAAAGCATATGAATCCCCAACACCACTCCTCGGCCCATATGCCTCGGCAAACGTATCTTTTTGACTGCGGAGGAGAAATCTCGTCCTGCAGCGCTGCATGCACCGACTTGTGTGTAAGCTGACAGACGCGCAATGTTCTGTCAGGATGCACCATCAGTGCTGCAGCTGATTGGTCGGTCTGGATAGAAAAAAAAGAGAGAAGAAAAAAAGACAAAACAATACAAAAAGGAGGGGAAGGCGTCTGCCAGGACATAGGAGCTGCCGCCCCAAAAATCCAAACCCACCAGCTCGTATGCCCTGGCAAACCTGATTTATCCATTCACACCGATCGATGTGGATGAACAAATCATTGCCAGAGTTCTTTTTTGATACAAAGTGTTTGCCAAAGCATATGAATCCCCAACACCACTCCTCGGCCCATATGCCTCGGCAAACGTATCTTTTTGACTGCGGAGGAGAAATCTCGTCCTGCAGCGCTGCATGCACCGACTTGTGTGTAAGCTGACAGACGCGCAACGTTCTGTCAGGATGCACCATCAGTACTGCAGCTGGTTAGTCATTCGCTCGGTCCACCTGGAAGGTTATTGGATGGAAAAAGAGAAAAAAAACCCCAAAAAACAAGCCAGCAGCAAAGCAATTACTTCATTAACATTAATAACCTTTGAACTTTTTTAATAAAAAACTTAACATTGCAAACCAAACATTAACTTCTTTGCTTACCTGTTTTTTGTTTTTTTTTAACTTACCTCCCGAGGACAAACCTCTCCTCCCCCATGGAACAATGTGCGAAGTGCAAATTGCACAGAGTTGTGGCGAAATACATTACGCAATTTGTCCCAAGTGAAAGGAGAGGTTTCTGGCAGCCCTGTGTATTAGGGTCTCTGGAAACCCGATGTTTGGTTTCACACTGCATATTGACATATCCGGTGGGTCGAGCCCGCCGCACCGTATCGTCCAAAACAGACCTTCAGGCAATACCACAAGAGTAGCATTCGGCCTAGTAATGAACTGCGTCGCCATAGACTAACATGACTTCCGCGCCGATCGATATTGCCACAGAAGCCACGCAGTAACGTAGGCATGCACTAGCGTTAAGTCAAGCACTTCCGGCGTAGGGGGGGACCGCAAAGTGTGACTTTTGCTAGGCATTTTGCCCTAACGCATCGCAGCAGTGTGAAATAGCACTGAGAGACCCTTGTGTGCCTACCGCTGTGTGTGGAGTTCCCTACTCTCTAATAGTGTACCTGCTTGTGGTACCTCTCAAAACACTCCCCTAGGCATAGGCCAGGCTGGTCAGGACAGGTGGGACAATAAACAGTGGTGTCACGCCTTATTCCAGCCCTGCTGCAGACACGACAGCGTTTTCTTCGGATTCGTTGACCTGGGGTAGTCGGAATTGGATAGGCGTAATGCCTTCCATGCAGCCGGCTAGTTGCATCTTGGGGTTGGGCCACGGCACCTCCTGGATACAGGAGTTCCATCACGATCTGTTTATTAAATTGAATAAACGAGCCAGTTCTCCCAGCCTTACTGTAGAGAACAAAGCTGTTGTAAATTGCCAATTGAATGAGGTAAAAAGACACTTTTTTATACCAGCGTCTTGTTTTTCGGGCAACTAAATAGGGCGCTAACCTCTGGTCATTGAAGTCCACCCCTCCCATGTTAGTATTATACTCGTGGACGACAAGGGGTTTTTCAATGACCTTAGTTCGCCGTTGAATTTCAACTGTCGTGTCTGCGTGAATGGTGGACAGGAAGTAAACCTCCCTCTTGTCCTTCCATTTCACCGCGAGCAGGTCGTCAGCACACAAGGCGGCCCTCTGCCCCCGTTGAAGTCTGGTGGTAATGAGCCGTTGGGGGAAGCCCCGGCGACTAGGCCGCACGGTGCCACAGCATCGGATTTTTTCTATTTTTAAGTGCTGAAAGAGGGCCACACTTGTGTAATAATTGTCCACAAAAAGATGGTACCCCTTCTGGAACAAGGGTGACACCAAGTCCCACACAACCTTTCCACTGCTCCCCAGGTAGTCAGGGCATCCGACCGGCTCCAATTTTGAGTCTTTTCCCTCATAGACCCTAAAATAAGATGTATAGCCTGTGGCCCTTTCACAGAGCTTATACAGTTTCACCCCATACCGGGCGCGCTTGTTTGGGATGTACTGTTTGATGCGAAGGCGCCCGGTAAAGCGTATGAGGGACTCGTCTACGCAGATGTCCTGGTCAGGGGTATAAGCATCTGCAAATCTGGATGACAGGTGGTCTATGAGGGGTCGAATTTTGTGGAGCCGGTCAAAAGCAGGGTGGTCACTTCGATGACAGGTTTCGTTGTCATTGAAGTGCAGGAAGCGCAGGATGTTCTCAAATCGTGTCCTGGACATGGCAGCAGAGTACAGGGGAACATGATGTGCTGGGTCCGTAGACCAATAAGACCGCAACACATTCTGCTTTACTAGTCCCGTGTGAAGGAGAAGGCCCAAAAAAATTTTCATTTCGGAAACTTGGACTGGTTTCCACCGAAAAGGCTGGGCAAGGTACTTTTCCGGATTGGCGGTTATATATTGTGTGGCCTTACGGTTGGTCTCTGCCACAATTAAGTCCAAGAGATCCTGGGTGAAGAACAGATAGAAAAAGTCTAGGGCCGATCCTAGATTATCTGTCTCCACCTGGACTCCAGACTGGGCGGTGAAAGGGGGAAGTACGGGTGCGGCGGAATCAGGGGATTGCCAATTTGGGTTTGCCAGCACCTCTGGTAAATTAGGGGTAGTACGGGCCCGTCTTCTTGGTGGCTGCGACTGGGATCTTACTGCACGTGCCACCAAACCAGTTTCAACTTCCATGCTGGTGCTCACCACTTCACCAGGGTCTACGGAAGTACTGGTGCTAGGTCCAGGAGATGTTGTGCTGCTGGTGCCTGCCCCACCATGAAATCTCAGACCAGCACGAACACCACTCTGCTGCCCTTGAGGCTGATCCTGCGCCACCTGCGGTCCAACAACATGGGGTGTGGTACGCATGGCTTTAGCCGGGACCTCAACCTCGTCATCACTATCGGTCAGTGAGCCACTGCTCAATTCAGGTTCAAACTCTGACCCGGAAGATTCGTCGAATGAGGCGTCCCAATCGTCCTCATCCGACTGGGCCATGTACCTGAGAACCTCATCATCGGAATACCCCTTTCTTGCCATGGTGGGCTGCTAAATTTAGGGGGTATTCCTCTGAGACTACGCAGAAAAAAGAGCACCTACCTAGCAAAAGGGAGTATTTGAGAGGTAGAAAGCTGTGCTCACTGAGTTTTGATAAAAAAAAATAAATCAAAACTGAGGTTTACAGTGCCACAGCTATTGTACAGTGTTTTTTGCAGTGATCAGAAAAAAAATTCTGTCACTGCGGTGGGGCGGGCTGAACGCAAGTGCAGGCGAACGATCAGGCCTGATCGGGCAAACACTGCGTTTTTTTTTGTGGATCCTAGTGACCCTAATAGATCTGACTGCGATCAGTAATGATCACTTACAGATACTATATAGTACCAATGTTGATTAGCGACAGTGATGACGCTAATTAGTGACTGTGGTGCAGTGGGCTGAGCACTAACTGACACTTACAAAGGGGCCTAGCTAACTGGCCTAACTGCTAACACTAGTGATACTAAAAAAGTGACAGTTTTCACTGTTTTTAGATCACTTGGATAGTGACAGGGGGGTGGTGGCGAGTGGGGAATCGGAGGCAATCAGAAACAATCACAGGACAATCAAAGGCAATCACAGGGCAATCGCAGGCCAATCACAGGGCACTCAATTCCCGGGACAATCAAAGTCAATCACAGGGCAATCAAACCAATCACGACACAATCAAAGCCGATCACAGGCCAATCAAAGCAAATCACAGGCCAATCACAGGGCAATCAAACCAATCACGACACAATCAAAGCCGATCACAGGCCAATCACAGGGCAATCACAGGGCAATCACAGGGCAATCAAAGCCGATCACGGGACAATCAAAGCCGATCACGGGACAATCAAAGCCGATCACGGGACAATCAAAGACGATCACAGGCCAATCAAAGGGCAATCACAGGGCAATCACGGGACAATCAAAAAAAATCACGGGACAATCAAATACAATTACAGCACAATAAAATTGAATGTCAGCACAATGAAATTGAATGTCAGCACAATCAAATACAATTGCAGCACAATCAAATACAATGCACTGGGAAGGTGATTGGGGGGGGGGGGGCTGAGGGCGATCTAAGGGTGTGGGGGGTTGATTAGGTGCCCGCACGGGGCAGACTGGGTCCTGATCTGGTGGGTGGCAGACACAGGGGGTGACGATAGGAGATCAGTGAGGGATTACAGGGGAGAATAGATGTAAACAATGCACTGGGGAGGTTATCAGGAGGGGGGGGTCTGAGGGCAATCTGAGGGTCTGGGTGGGTGATCAGGTGCCCCCAAGGGACAGTTTAGGGTCTGCGCTGATGGGTGGTGGTGACAAGGGGTGATAGACAGGTGATAGATGGGTGATAGACAGGTGATCAGTGGGTAAGACAGCTATATAGCTGTATACAGCATACAGGGGGGTGGTCTGGGAGGGGGGTCTGGGGGGGATCTGAGGGTAGGGGGGGTGATCAGGGGACCCTAGGAGGCAGTTAGGGACCTAACCTAGGGGATAGCGTCCCTAGATAGTGACAGGGAGTGATTGATGGGTTTTTAGGTGGGTGGTGGGGTGCAGATGCTGGTGTGCTGGGGTGGTCAGGGGGGTTCTGAGGGCTGGGGTGGGCGATCGGGGGGTCTGTGTGGGTGAAAATGTGTTGTGTTACACTTAGCTGCAAGGCTGCCGTCCTCTCTGATGGTCGCACGACGAGTGACCATCAGCGGAGGAGGCAGCCAGTATAATACACTTTGTTACAATAACAAAGTGTATTATACTCCTCTGATTGGCCGGATCGCCGCATTTGAAACCCGCCGGCGCTGCTAATTGGCCGGCGGGTTTCCGTGCAGAGTGGGCGGAGCCTATTGCCGGCGGCGATCGCGTCATTGATGACGCGATCGCCGCACAGCCACCGCTGATGCCGCCCCCGCCGATGGGCGTATTGCGGTCATTTGGGCCCGGTCTTTGCCGCCGCCCATCGGCTGGGGGCGGTCCTCAAGTGGTTAATATATGATAATGAGTTGCATATATCATATACACATCATCTGCATAATTCTTTTTTTTTTTTCCAATAAACAGATATCTACTGAAGCATAAGTGCCTAGTGTGGTTCCTACTATGCATGCGTGACTTTCGGGAGCCAGGGAAAAAAAGGCGCAGTGAAACTGCCAATAGTAGAATATCTGTACATTTACCGATATTCCTGTATTTACAGTGTTGATTTCTCATAATAAAATATTGGTAAATCTTACTGATATTTTACCACAGCTAAACCTAACCCTACTCTCATACAGAACCCTCACCCCAATGCCCAATCTTAATTGCCCCCCGCTCACACCCAGACCTGATGACTAACCCTTAAGCTGCTTTCACAGTAAGACGTTACAGGCACACGTTAGTGCAGCCTGTAACGCAGCCCAACTCACAGTAATGAAAAATCAATGGGCTGTTCACAGTGCCCACGTTGTATTACATTGTAACGCTGCACGTTATTTAAAAGTGCAACATGCATGCCGTCCCTGCTAACATGCTCTGCAGCGTAGAACAGATGTCTCTCTCAATAAGAGAAGGGTAAGGTCCCTGGATAATGTCTAATGCATGGATTTGCTTCCATTGTTTGTATTGTGAGATGCATTAGTTCTTAATGCACCTGTTTCACTGCATTGAGCACACTTGTGCCATTGAGAGTCTTTTTAGCCCTATGCAGTGAGTACCTATCAGGTGCATCTTGGTTAGATGCGCGACCATTTCATTTTCTCCCCATTGCATTGTATTGTATTTCTTTCGCTTTTGGTTGGGTTGTGGTTGTGGGCGGTGTCCCCGGGCAGTGAGAGCTCCTGGCGCGCCGCCCACGCCACACCCCTTCCCCTTTATATGGCCTGCTGCTCCCAAGTCAACGTTGCTAGCATGTTCCCATAATGTTGGGTGATTTTAAACTTAGATAGGGTGGGGACCCCGAGAGAAGGCTGCACGAGCTGTCCCTGCTAACATGCTCTGCAGCGTGGAACAGATGTCTCTCTCAATAAGAGAAGGGTAAGGTCCCCGGATAATGTGTAACGCATGGATTTGCTTCCATTGTTTGTATTGTGAGATGCATTAGTTCTTAATGCACCTGTTTCACTGCAATGAGCACCCTTGTGCCTTTGAGAGGCTTTTTAGCCCTATGCAGTGAGTACCTATCAGGTGCATCTTGGTTAGATGTGCGACCATTTCATTTTCTCCCCATTGCACAAACTTTGCTTTATAGTGAATACAAATGGCAAAACTGTCTGCCATAAATGTACTGATTAGCTATGTTTTTACAGATAGGTATATATTTTTCTTTTCACTTAGAAAGATCAAATAATAACTTATTTATCGTCAGCTGTTAGCTGTATAAAAATCATTACAACCTATAAATATATTTTCTCTTTTTCACATGCAACACAATGTGTCTCCAAACTGATAATTTCTTTCTAAACTGTAAGATCTAATGACACTCTCAGGAAAAAAAAAGTCAACCTTGAATCATGTTTTTTTTTATTCATCAAGTAAATAATATAATTAGCATTAAGACAAAGTTAATATATGATAATGAGTTGCATATATCATATACACAATCTGCATAATTCTTTTTTTTTTTACAATAAACAGTTATCTACTGAAGCATAAGTGCCTAGTGTGGTTCCCGTTATGCATACGTGACTTTCGGGAGCCAGGGAAAAACAGGCGCAGGAAAACTGCCAATAGTAGAATATCTGTACATTTACCGATATTCTTGTATTTACAGTGTTAATTTCTCATAATAAAATATTGGTAAATCTTACTGATATTTTACCACAGCTAAACCTAACCCTACTCTCACACAGAACCCTCCCCCCAATGCCCAATCTTAACTGCCCCCCCCCCCTCACACCCAGACCTGATGACTAACCCTTAACCCCCCTCCCCCAATAGGAAATGTATTTCTGTGGAATCTGAATAAGCATCCCTGGTGGTGAGGAACAAACTACAGGTGATCATCTCACCCCCCTTTTAGCTTAATTTCTGGTACCCCCTGTTCAATACAGAGTATCGCAGTTACATAAGCTCCTTCCACCTACAAGAAGTCAGGGCTATGCTTAATGAGAGTGTGGTCTGACCAGAGGACGCCTTTTTTCTTTAAAAAATCTCCAGATCTAGGAGGCCCACCTTTTAATGTGCGTAAAAAGACAAAAACAGCACAGACTGTAATTAAAGACAAGATGCAAGTGTTTTGTATGTGTCCCATTTGTGTCTGGTGACCAGTAGGGGTGTAAAAAAAAAATGACATTTTTGGTTCACAAGCGCAAACGCAAATTGGCAAACGTTCGCAAACGCCATAGACTGGGCAGGCACATTTTACAATCTATAATACTGTTTCTGGCCACAAAACTAATGGGAAGTTTGTTTCAAGGGGTCTAACACCTGTGGTAGAGAAGACGAGGTCCGCACAAGTCAGATGAAATAAAAATGCTTTATTAAATCATTTATGATACAAGCTAAAATCCAGGAACACCCCATGCTGTGGTGTTCCTGGATTATGCTGTGGTGTTCCTGGATTTTAGCTTGTATTATGCCTGATTGAATAAAGCATTTTTACTTCATCTGAGTTGTGCAGACCTCATCTTCTCGTTTGGAAAAATCAGACATGTGTATGTACCTTTATGCACGCCCCCTCTATTCCCCCTCTAGGCTCACTGCTGTGTGCTTTGTTTATTGCTCACAGACAGCGTCTGCTCTCGGTTTCAGCTTGTCTGTTATGTGATGCAGTTTGTGAGGCTGAGGGGGGGGGGGGGGGAGCTGCCTGTCACATGTTGAGAAACTGTGAGAATCCCAGACTGGAGTGCAGATAATTCACTATGTAATAAAACTTGTAGTATACTGTAACATGATAGATATACTAGTGTTGGGCGAACAGTGTTCGCCACTGTTCGGGTTCTGCAGAACATCACCCTGTTCGGGTTCGGCCATATGGCCGAACTAAGAGCGCATGGCCGAACGTTACCCGAACGTTCGGCTAGCGCTGTGATTGGCCGAACGGGTCACGTGTAGTGTTGGGCGAACATCTAGATGTTCGGGTTCAGGCCGAACATGGCCGAACTCCGAACATAATGGAAGTCAATGGGGACCCGAACTTTCGTGCTTTGTAAAGCCTCCTTATATGCTACATACCCCAAATTTACAGGGTATGTGCACATTGGGAGTGGGTACAAGAGGAAAAATTTTTTTAGCAAAAAGAGCTTATAGTTTTTGAGAAAATCGATTTTAAAGTTTCAAAGGGAAAACTGTCTTTTAAATGCGGGAAATGTCTGTTTTCTTTGCACAGGTAACATGCTTTTTGTCGGCATGCAGTCATAAATGTAATACATATAAGAGGTTCCAGGAAAAGGGACCGGTAACGCTAACCCAGCAGCAGCACACGTGATGGAACAGGAGGAGGGTGGCGCAGGAGGAGAAGGCCACGCTTTGAGACACAACAACCCAGGCCTTGCATGAGGACAAGAAGCGTGCGGATAGCAATTTGCATTTTGTCGCCATGCAGTCATAAATGTAATACAGATGAGAGGTTCAATAAACAGGGACCGGAAACGCTAACCCATCACAGATGTTCATTGTTCATGTTACTTGGTTGGGGTCCGGGAGTGTTGCGTAGTGGTTTCCAATCCAGGATTGATTCATTTTAATTTGAGTCAGACGGTCTGCATTTTCTGTGGAGAGGCGGATACGCCGCCGATCTGTGACGATGCCTCCGGCAGCACTGAAACAGCGTTCCGACATAACGCTGGCTGCCGGGCAAGCCAGCACCTCTATTGCGTACATTGCCAGTTTGTGCCAGGTGTCTAGCTTCGATACCCAATAGTTGAAGGGTGCAGATGGATTGTTCAACACAGCTACGCCATCTGACATGTAGTCCTTGACCATCTTCTCCAGGCGATCGGTGTTGGAGGTGGATCTGCACGCTTGCTGTTCTGTGTGCTGCTGCATGGGTGTCAGAAAATTTTCCCACTCCAAGGACACTGCCGATACCATTTCCTTTTGGGCACTAGCTGCGGCTTGTGTTGTTTGCTGCCCTCCTGGTCGTCCTGGGTTTGCGGAAGTCAGTCTGTCGGCGTACAACTGGCTAGAGGAGGGGGAGGATGTCAATCTCCTCTCTAAAGTCTCCACAGGGGCCTGCTGGTATTCTTCCATTTTGACCTGTCTGGCTCTTTCTTCAAGCAGTTTTGGAACATTGTGTTTGTACCGTGGATCCAGAAGGGTATAAACCCAGTAATTGGTGTTGTCCAGAATGCGCACAATGCGTGGGTCGCGTTCAATGCAGTCCTAGGCCGAAGAGGTCATAGCCTAGGGTCACAAAACCTGTTTATTTGGGCAATTTCAATGGTGGCGAGTCTGACGTACATAAATCGCAGCAATGGCCGTTAGCAACGTCTGAATCTCACGAAATGTCTCATGCAGGTAGAAGACATATTGTTAGACTTGGGCTCCAAAGATGGGTTCCCTACATCTCTGCAAAAAAGAGTTACAGGGCTCCAAATTTGGTAAAATCCCCCATAGGCTTTCATTGGGCCTCCTATTTACAGTTCCAAAATCTCACATCTTTTCAAAGGGCAATTACTCAGCAGTGGCAAATTTTCTAGCATTGTAGGGACCCTTAGGGGGAACATGACTGGTGAGTTTCGGGCCCCTAGGCCAAAGAGGTCATATCCTAGGGTCACAAAAACCTGTTTATTTGGGCTATTTCAATGGTAGTGATGGTGACGTACATAAATCGCAGCAATGGCCGTTAGCAACGTCTGAATCTCACGAAATGTCTCATGCAGGTAGAAGACATATTGTTAGACTTGGGCTCCAAAGATGGGTTCCCTACATCTCTGCAAACCAGAGTTACAGGGGTCCAAAATTGGTAAAATCCCCCATAGGATTTCATTGCCTCCCTATTTCACTTTCCAAAATCTCACATCTTTTCAAAGGGCAATGGCTCAGCAGTACCAAATTTTCTAGCATTGTAGGGACCCTTAGGGGGAACATGACTGGTGAGTTTCGGGCCCCTAGGCCGAAGAGGTCATAGCCTAGGGTCACAAAAACCTGTTTATTTGGGCTATTTCAATGGTAGTGATGGTGACGTACATAAATCGCAGCAATGGCCGTTAGCAAAGTCTGAATCTCACGAAATGTCTCATGCAGGTAGAAGACATATTGTTAGACTTGGATTCCAAAGATGGGGTCCCTACATCTCTGCAAACCAGAGTTACAGGGGTCCAAAATTGGTAAAATCCCCCATAGGATTTCATTGCCTCCCTATTTCACTTTCCAAAATCTCACATCTTTTCAAAGGGCAATGGCTCAGCAGTACCAAATTTTCTAGCATTGTAGGGACCCTTAGGGGGAACATGACTGGTGAGTTTCGGGCCCCTAGGCCGAAGAGGTCATAGCCTAGGGTCACAAAAACCTGTTTATTTGGGCTATTTCAATGGTAGTGATGGTGACGTACATAAATCGCAGCAATGGCCGTTAGCAAAGTCTGAATCTCACGAAATGTCTCATGCAGGTAGAAGACATATTGTTAGAATTGGATTCCAAAGATGGGGTCCCTACATCTCTGCAAACCAGAGTTACAGGGGTCCAAAATTGGTAAAATCCCCCATAGGATTTCATTGCCTCCCTATTTCACTTTCCAAAATCTCACATCTTTTCAAAGGGCAATGGCTCAGCAGTACCAAATTTTCTAGCATTGTAGGGACCCTTAGGGGGAACATGACTGGTGAGTTTCGGGTCCCTAGGCCGAAGAGGTCATAGCCTAGGGTCACAAAAACCTGTTTATTTGGGCTATTTCAATGGTAGTGATGGTGACGTACATAAATCGCAGCAATGGCCGTTAGCAAAGTCTGAATCTCACGAAATGTCTCATGCAGGTAGAAGACATATTGTTAGACTTGGATTCCAAAGATGGGGTCCCTACATCTCTGCAAACCAGAGTTACAGGGGTCCAAAATTAGTAAAATCCCCCATAGGATTTCATTGCCTCCCTATTTCACTTTCCAAAATCTCACATCTTTTCAAAGGGCAATGGCTCAGCAGTACCAAATTTTCTAGCATTGTAGGGACCCTTAGGGGGATCATGACTGGTGAGTTTTGCCACTGCTGAGCCATTGCCCTTTGAAATGGTGTGAGATTTTGGAACGGTAAATAGGAGGCCCAATGAAAGCCTATGGGGGATTTTACCAATTTTGGACCCCTGTAACTCTGGTTTGCAGAGATGTAGGGACCCCATCTTTGGAATCCAAGTCTAACAATATGTCTTCTACCTGCATGAGGCATTTCGTGAGATTCAGACGTTGCTAACGGCCATTGCTGCGATTTATGTACGCCAGACTCGCCACCATTGAAATTGCCCAAATAAACAGGTTTTGTGACCCTAGGCTATGACCTCTTCGGCCTAGGACTGCATTGAACGCGACCCACGCATTGTGCGCATTCTGGACAACACCAATTACTGGGTTTATACCCTTCTGGATCCACGGTACAAACACAATGTTCCAAAACTGCTTGAAGAAAGAGCCAGACAGGTCAAAATGGAAGAATACCAGCAGGCCCTTGTGGAGACTTTAGAGAGGAGATTGACATCCTCCCCCTCCTCTAGCCAGTTGTACGCCGACAGACTGACTTCCGCAAACCCAGGACGACCAGGAGGGCAGCAAACAACACAAGCCGCAGCTAGTGCCCAAAAGGAAATGGTATCGGCAGTGTCCTTGGAGTGGGAAAATTTTCTGACACCCATGCAGCAGCACACAGAACAGCAAGCGTGCAGATCCACCTCCAACACCGATCGCCTGGAGAAGATGGTCAAGGACTACATGTCAGATGGCGTAGCTGTGTTGAACAATCCATCTGCACCCTTCAACTATTGGGTATCGAAGCTAGACACCTGGCACAAACTGGCAATGTACGCAATAGAGGTGCTGGCTTGCCCGGCAGCCAGCGTTATGTCGGAACGCTGTTTCAGTGCTGCCGGAGGCATCGTCACAGATCGGCGGCGTATCCGCCTCTCCACAGAAAATGCAGACCGTCTGACTCAAATTAAAATGAATCAATCCTGGATTGGAAACGACTACGCAACACTCCCGGACCCCAACCAAGTAACATGAACAATGAACATCTGTGATGGGTTAGCGTTTCCGGTCCCTGTTTATTGAACCTCTCATCTGTATTACATTTATGACTGCATGGCGACAAAATGCAAATTGCTATCCGCACGCTTCTTGTCCTCATGCAAGGCCTGGGTTGTTGTGTCTCAAAGCGTGGCCTTCTCCTCCTGCGCCACCCTCCTCCTGTTCCATCACGTGTGCTGCTGCTGGGTTAGCGTTACCGGTCCCTTTTCCTGGAACCTCTTATATGTATTACATTTATGACTGCATGCCGACAAAAAGCATGTTACCTGTGCAAAGAAAACAGACATTTCCCGCATTTAAAAGACAGTTTTCCCTTTGAAACTTTAAAATCGATTTTCTCAAAAACTATAAGCTCTTTTTGCTAATTTTTTTTCCTCTTGTACCCACTCCCAAGGTGCACATACCCTGTAAATTTGGGGTATGTAGCATGTAAGGAGGCTTTACAAAGCACAAAAGTTTGGGTCCCCATTGACTTCCATTATGTTCGGAGTTCGGGTCGAACACCCGAACATCGCGGCCATGTTCGGCCTGTTCGGCCCGAACCCGAACATCTAGATGTTCGCCCAACACTAAGATATACCATATATATATATATATATATATATATATATATATATATATATATATATATATATATATATACACACACACTCATACATACACACATAATAGCGTATGTGTGTGTGTGTATGTATGTATGTATGTATGTATGTATGTATATATATATATATATATATATATATATATATATATATATATATATATATATATATATATATATATATATATATTCATGACTATGAACATTGTAGATTCACACTGAAGGCATCCAAACTATGAGTTAAGCGTTGATCCTTGGGCTCAAACAGTTCTAATTTTGTTTCATCAGTCCTCAGAACACTACCACAAAAGTTTTGGGATAGTGTTCTGTGGACCGATGAAATAAAATTAGAACTGTTTGGGCCCATGAATCAACGCTATGTTTGGAGGAGGAAGAACAAGGCCTATGAAGAAAAGAACACCTTGCCTACTGTGAAGCATGGCGGGGGTCAATCATGCTTTGGGGCTGTTTTGTTTCTGCAGGTACAGGGAAGCTTCAGCATGTGCAAGGTACCATGAATTCTCTTCAGTACCAGGAGATATTGGATGAAAATGTGATGCAGTTCATCACAAACCTGAGGCTTGGGAGACGTTGGACCTTTCAACAGGACAATGATCCCAAGCATGCCTACCAGTCAACTAGAGCATGGTTGCAGATTAAAGGCTGGAACATTTTGGAGTGGTCATCGCAGTCACCAGACTTAAATCTGATTGAGAACCTCTGGTGGGACTTAAAGAAAGCAGTTGCAGCGCGCAAGCCTAAGAATGTGACTGAACTGGAGGCTTTTGCCCATGAAGAATAAGCTAAGATACCCGTAGATCGCTGCAAGACACTTGTGTCAAGCTATGCTTCACGTTTAAAAGCTGTTATAACTGGAAAAGGATGTTGTACTAAGTACTAAGAATGAATGTCACTTGTGGGTTGAATAAAACTGATAATGATGTGAGCACAGAAAAGACATTTGTGGTTATTTCATTATAAATGTTATGTTATATTTGTCTGTCTTACAAGTGCCTCTTTGATTTAATTGAAAACAAGATGACTGAAATGATAAAAACCAATGTCAAACTGGGCAAAACACTCAATTTCGGGTTGAATAATTTTAGAGCCCTGCATTCTTAAAGGACAACTGTAAGGGGAGGAATATGGAGGCTACCATATGTATTTCCTTTTAAGCACTACTAGTTGCCTTGCTAGCCTGCTGATCCTCTGTCTGTAACACTTTTAGCCCTAGACCTTGGACAAGCATATACAGATCAGATGTTTCTGACATTGTCAGATCTGAGGCATAAACAAGTATAAAGAAACATAAGTTAGCTCTATTTAGGACTTGTACTTTATATAGTCAAGTTTTTGCCATCATGTCACATGCCACTCAAGGTTCCTTTAAATTGTTCATTTCTTCATCATAAAATTGCAACAACTGCTCAGGCTCTGATTGCCAATCTTCTTTCTTACATGTTTTCCCACTGTTGTCTGTTGAGTGTTTCAAGGACGCATTGTCTCCTGCTGAATCTTTGCATTACTAACCTCACGGTCATGTGCCACAATAGACAAAAAAAACCTAAACACGCATTTATTTGCAGTCAAGCTGTAATCCTGTATAATTCTAGGTATTAAAGCGTGAAAGGCAGACCTCCTTTAATAATAATGATTACACTAACAAGAAATAAAAGAGCTAAAGCTCTATTCAATGTGAGCTTTGTGTACCATAAAAACAATTGTGATCAGCTATCAGCTATCTGTAAAATTAGATGCTAATGTACTAATGTGTTCTTGTTGGAGAAGAAGTAACAATGACATTCAGAAATCAGATGAAAATAATTTACCTTAATGTTACTTCAGTGCCAAAAGGTCACAAGATAATCATTTCTGCAAGGAAAATAAAGCTTTTCTTAAAGGGAAAATGATGATCGGGCCCCATTCCGTATTCTTCAGCGTGCTGTGCAACAGATTGTTTCATTATCCAGAAGTTCCATTAATCTTTTTTATTAGTACCTAAAAAATAAACAAACAGTAATTTTGTAATGTTTGACACAAGTAACGCATTTAAATTTTGTGGTCTAGCAGCAGAGAGTGAAAATATATAAATAATGCAGCCGCTCTGATGGAAATATTACATTTGGCTTCTGTAAATATGAAAATGCCATTCAAAAGTGGAGAAATATAATAACATCTGTCTTGCATATTCAATTAAACACTGTATTTTCAAACCATTTAAATGCCACCAAAATGTACATACAGACAAATTGTTAATTAAAGATGAAAATGACAATCAGTCTTCACTTAACATGTAATTAGCAAATGCAAATATTGCAGTTTAGCAAATAAGGTGCAATCGTTATAATACACAGGGTGATTGTTTACCTTCACCTAAGAAAAGTTCTGTTGTTGTTTTGTTATATATGTTTTGTCACCTTGCATTAATCATAACAACATAAAAAGAATCATGCTGCATGAACTTTCTTTCCTCTACAAATAAACAACAACGTTATCTGTGATAATTCATACCTTATTATAAATTATGGTATTTTGTCCCTAAGAGAGCGCCAAAAGGAACAAAGGAAACTCCAAGGTGAATTCTAAGAGCTTTGTAATTTACAATGGGAACAATTCAGAAAGAAAGCAACAATCTACTATTTTCCTCAAAGTAAGCCACGGTTACTCAGTTCAGAAATGGGGCGTCTATTTGAAAAGGGCTCCTGGAAAAAAGGGCTCCTGGTGTAGCCCATATATACCAAATTCGGTTACAAAAAGGACACATGGTGTAGCCCCTATATGCCAACTTCGGCTACAAAGGGCGCCTGGTGTGGCCCATATGCCAACTTCGGCTACAAAGGGCACATGGTGTAGCCCATATATGCCAACTTTGGCTACAAAGGGTGCCTGGTGTTGCCCATATATGCCAAATTCATCTACAAAGGGCACCTGGTGTAGCCGAAAAAGCTAGTTTTAGTTTATTTAAAAGGATGCTGTTATAGGCAACATTTGTTGGGCTAAAAAAGGGCTCTAGATATAGCTAAGAAAAGTGATTATTATGACCTAACTGCTCCCTACTTTCACATAGAACCCTCCCCTGATGGTGCCTAACCCGCTAGGTGGTGCCTACCTCTAAGACCCCCCCATTTGGTGCCTAACCCTAAGACTCCCCAGGTGGTGCCTAACCCTAAGACTCCCCTGGTGGTGCCTAACCCTAAGGCCCCCCAGGTGGTGCCTAACCCTAAGACTCCCCAGATGGTGTCTAACCCTAAGACCCCCCAGGTGGTGCCTAACCCCCCCCGCTTGTGATACCTAATCCTAACCTCCCCTGCATCCTCAAATCAAAAATCTCGGCTATAAAAGGGTGCCCTTTTGTAGCAGAATCAAAAACCTTGTAGCCTAAAGCCTTGTAGCCGAATAAAAAATATGGGCTACAAAAGGGCGCCCGCTTGTAACCTATATCAAAACTCGGAGCCCTTTTCACCACCTTGTAGCCCATATTTGCAGAAATAACATTGATGTCTATGAAGGAGTCCTTTTCATACAGGCAGCTCAGGAGCCCTTTTCAAGGGATCCCGGAATGCGTAATATCCATTTAACAGAACTTTATTAATTAATCATCCAAGAAAAGTTTCATAAAAATCTTAAGGAAAAAAGAAAACTGCAGCATCAATTGATCTAATCCTCAAATACCTACAGCTGTCTGCACACATTCAGGCGCTCTGAACGATTTCCGGTTTATATACATAGGCATATAGGCTGGAAGCAATTGCTATTTTAGCTAAAACGATGCTTGTCTGCTGACTCAGGAATCCTAGCTTAAGCTTGATATGGAGGAGGGGAGTGACCTGGTAACTGGAGGATTTTTGAAGATATACAGTATAAGTTAGTGCAGCAGGTAGTTCCCATTTTTATTTTCAAAAAAACTGCAATGTTTCTACAAATATTTTCAATACATAACTGATTTAAAGTGTACCCGAGGCAGTTCAGGGGGAGCAGAGGGGACATAGAGCAGGGAGCATGCCTCTTTCTCGTCCCTTCCCCAAACACATTGCTCTTTGCCCCCTTGTGCTATGCTGTGACCCTCCAACATTGATGACAAGCCAATAAGGAGAAAAGCCATCCTTACTGGAGATTGCGTATCATTTTCCCCTCCGTTGTTGGGTGCAAATGATCTTTTCCAGGTCAGATGGTCATTCAGGAAATTGGATTGAAAATGTGCACCATAGACTCTGAACAAAGCATGCATATCATGTGCTCTGACTGTGATTACTTTCTTGTTCAGTGCATAATCTTGACCAGCAAATCAGAGCCTTACAAATCTGTCAAATGATCACTAGAGATGGCCCGAACTGTTCGCCAGCGAACTGTATTCTGTGAACTTCCGCTGTTCACATTCTTGGCGAACAGCGAACATTTGGGGTGTTCGGCCCGCCCCCTATACATCATCATTGAGCTAAACTTTGTCCCCTTACCTCACAGTCAGCAGACACATGGCAGCCAATCAGCTAGCATCCCCTCCTGGACCCCCACGTCCCTATCAAAACACAGTTGCGGTGGCCATATTGGATTAATTCTCTGCTGGCTGCTGACTGTTAGTGAGAGCAGGCTCAGACTTGCTGCAGATAGGTAGGGAAAGCATTAGCTAGGCCTGTGTTTTTGTTCCTCACTTGCTGTGAAAGCACCCCAAACAGCCCTTTAGAGGGCTAACACATCAGTCTCCTGTTTTTTTCGTGTTTGACACCCCATAGCTCACTGACACCCAGAGCTGTGTGCACAATACTGCTATTGTTGTTGCCTTATTAAGTTGTACGCACAGAACAACTCCAGTGCATTATTATTTCACTGCATTCTGATAGTACTATTGCATTTCTCTGTGTGTGACATTCCACAGCCCACTGACACCCAGAGCTGTGCATAAAGTGATTTCTGCTAGTTAGCTAGGCTATTGTTTAGCATGCTCCTCACTGAAATTTATTGCTGAAAGCACCGCAAAAAAGCCCTTTTGAGGGCTAATATTGCTCTGATGTGTTGTGTTTTTTTTTCTCTGTGATATACTACATACAGTCCCAGCTGGCTGTTGTAGTCTGCCAGCACATTCAATTACCAGTGCATATCTTTCAACTGTATTTGTGATTGCACTTACTATAGCATAGCTCTCTGTGTGGGTGATACATTGCTTAAAGCCCACAGTCCACGCAGCTGGCCCTTGTTGTAGTCCTCCAGCCCCCTCTATTACTAGTGCATATCTTTCAATGGTATTTATGATTGCACTTACTATAGCATAGCTCTCTGTGTGGGTGACACACTGCTTAAAGTCCACAGTCCATGCAGCTGGCCCTTGTTGTAGTCCTCCAGCCCCCTCTATTACTAGTGCATATCTTTCAACGGTATTTATGATTGCACTTACTATAGCATAGCTCTCTGTGTGGGTGACACACTGCTTAAAGTCCACAGTCCATGCAGCTGGCCCTTGTTGTAGTCCGCCAGCACACTATTACCAGTGCACATCTTTCAACTGTATTTGTGATTGCACTTACAAAAGTATAGCTCTCTGTGTGACACACTCCATACAGCCCACAGTCCCAGCTGGCCCTTGTAGTCCACCAGCACACTATTACCAGTGCATATCTTCCAACTGTATTTGTGATTGAACTTACTATAGGATTTCTCTCTATGTGGGTGACACACTGCATAGAGCCCACGGGCCACACAGCCATTTGATTGTGCACACTGCTTTTACAGCACTTCAGCCTTTGTACAACCATTGTAATATCACAACTGCCTATTTCTGTGTGTGTGTTAAAGTACACAGCCAAGTGATACACACACAGCTGCTGTGTATTTGACACTGATTGTGTGCCTCTTTGTGATTACACACACTCTCTACCACTATTGAATATTGTTAGTACTATTGCATACCACAAATATGGAAAAAATGACAAGCAGTGGCAGAGGTAGGCCACCCTGCAGGTCTTTTCAAGGTCGTTCATGTGTGATTTTGTGTGGCTCTCCACCAATGCACAGTGTTCAGAGGGCACATACCCTCAACCCCCAAAATTCTGAGGACTTAGTTGACTGGTTAACACAGAACACCTCATCCTCCTCAGCTTCCGCACAGAACCGTCCGTGACATATCTTCCTCCTCCTGCTCTGATTCGGGCACACCACAACTACTTACCACTCAGGCAACTGCCACCACCACCATCACTACTACTTGAGGCTTGCCCCTCCTCATGCGTCCTGTCATAAAGGACCTTCAGCGCAGCAGGAGGCATTGTCACTGACAAGAGAAGTCGCCTAGGTCAAAAAACTGTTCAGTACCTCACCTTTAATAAAATGAATGAGGCATGGATCCCTGAGGGCTAATGACTGCCCCAATACTAAGTCAGCGCCCACACATGTCACCGCCACCACCGACAGGGTCCAGGATTCCAGGTGGATCCTGAATGTTACCAAAAATAATAATGTTTCTGGTGTGTGTACATGCCTGCCTAATTTTTCTGGCTGCACTGTGGTTACAACAACAACAAAACAAAAGGCATGTACATCTGTCAATTCCCCTTCATGACTGTTACCTTGTCGCGGTGAAGGGGCTTACATTTCACAATGAAGCAATGACCTATATGAGTGTGTTGGGGTTTCACCCAAGATAATAAGGTCATTGCTTCATTAAGGAGAGACCAAATTCGATCAGCTGGACAGTCACTGTTGTTCTATTATTGAACTACCTCAGCCCAAACATACGGGCTGGAAAACTGACATCGCCTCCACTCTCGCCAACGTGCCCACGAGCACAGCCATCACTACACAAACAGTGCCGCCGAGAGGACTAAAATTTTATGTCCTGAGAGTTTCAACTAATGAAAAACCTTCAATCTGGAAGGAGGTGTGCGGTAGTGAGTCTTGCAATGTGTCCAATAGGACACATGCAAGACATTTGAAGCGCATAGAAAACAGCGGACTTATGGGTAAGTAACCCCTCTTTCCCAGCTGCACACCTGAGGCAATTAAGCCTCATTTAAATCATGATTCAAGACCTTATGGACTCGTGAGCCCATGCCTGGTGCACAAGTTTGGTCTATGGGGAACCTTGCTGTGTCCCCTAACATAAACTAGCATCATATTATTATTATCAACCTTTAGATGTATTCTTTAGTAAATACTCTAGTTTAGAGTTTTCTTAAACTAGTTTCTTTATCAGTATGTGTAGAAAGTAGGTGCTTTTAAGTATCCTTTAACCTTCCTGGCGGTAACCCCGAACATAGTTCGGGGTAAGCCACGCAGGAGGTTTTCTCCGGCCCTTCTGGGCCGATTTTCTTAATTTTTTTTGCTGGACGCAGCTAGCACTTTGCTAGCTGCGTCAGCACACTGATCGCCGCCGCCCCGCGCCCGATCGCCGCTATACGTTGCGGCGCGTGGCCCCCCCCAGACCCCGTACGCTGCCTGGCCAATCAGTGCCAGGCAGCGGCGAGGGGTGGATCGGGACTCCCAATGACGTCACGACATCGCTGACATCGGTGACGTCATCCCGCCCCCTCGCCATGGCGATGGGGGAAGCCCTCCAGGAAATCCCATTCTTTGAACGGGATTTCCTGATTGGAGATCGCCGAAGGCGATTGAAGCGGGCGGGGGGATGCCGCTGAGCAGCGGCTATCATGTAGCGAGCCCTGGGCTCGCTACATGATTTAAAAAAAAAAAAAAAACTGCTGCGCTGCCTCCTGGCGGAATTTTTCATACCGCCTGGAGGGTTAATAGAATTGTTCATATAGTCAAAAGTTATCTCATTTTCATTATCTAATCTCACTCATTTGTTGTAACAAAATAAAAGTAGTGACTAAACTCTTGTTGTTCACTGCATTATTCAGTGTTTGACAATTCGTTTTGTTATTTTTTAGTTTATATTAGTTTATTATAATTGATTTATTAACAGCCAACATTTTCCATGTTGCTTTATAGAGTAAAGACAGGTTAGAAAAGAGTAAGAACGTTTAAATAAATATTTAAAATAATGTATAGAATTATGGTGATTTTGGACTTAGGAAGGGATACATTGGCATACAGTTGATAAAGGCACCCCTTGAAAAGGGCACAGGAAATAGTCGGTAAGAGAATATCAGTACATTTTCCAATATTCTACTACTTCATCCATAAAGTAAAATATTGGCAATATTTACTGAAATTTTACTATGGCCTAACCTCTCTACTCTCACACAGAACAACCCTCCCCCCTCATAGTGCCTAATCCTAACACCCTGGTGGTGCCTAATCTTAATCCCTCCTGGGTGCCTAACCCTAAATCTCTCTGGTGGGCAACTAACCTTACATCCCCATGGGCATTTGATTTTAAAGTGACACTTAAGCCGGGCGGGAGGGACCCGTTTTACTTACCTGGGGCTTCTACCAGCCCATACAGTCATATTTTTGTTATAGAACAAAAAGTAAAAACATACACATATTGCTTCCTTTTAGTGTACAAACAGTACGCACAGGAAGATAAAGTGGAGGGACATGTAGTGGCCAAATAGTAAATATACACCCTAAATACATTAAGTTACACTTATACATACATTTCCATTTATTTACAAATAAAGTATTGTCACCATACATTTTACTAGAGACATCATTTAAATATTGTAATAACCGGGACACATGGGCAAATAAAATGTGCAGCTTTAATCCACAGTAGAATGTATTATTTTAAAACGTTAATCGCCAAAAACTGAGACATAATGATTTGTTTCCATTTTTTTCTTATTATTCCATTTAAAATGCATTTAGAATAAAATAAATCTTAGCAAAATGAACCACCCAAAGAAAGCTTAATCGGTGGCAGAAAAAAAAAACAAGATATGGATCATTTTGTTTTGATAAGTAGTGATAAAGTTATTGGTGAATGAATGGGAGGAGCATTCAAAGGTGAAAATATCTCTGGTCCATAAGGGGAAAACCCCTTCAGTGGTGAAGTTGTTAATATCTGGATTATGGCTTTACTGCTATTCACTTTATCAATTGCTCTGTTTATTTGGCTACTAAAGAAGGGCTTATGTGGCATTATGTACTGATGATGCTAAATGTGGATCTATCATCCTGGATTTTTGCCATGCTGTGACAGAAAAAAAAATATTGCTATAACAGTACAGGGTATTATATTAGTTTTAATTTGTTCAGGACTTGGATGATATTATGAATAGAGATGGCCTGAACGGTTTGCCGCAAACGGTTCCCGGTGAACTTCCGGGGTTCGCGATCGCAGAGAACCGCAAACTTTTCCGGAAGTTCGGTTCACCCTCATAGTGCATCATGAGGGTCAACTTTGACCCTCTACATCACAGTCAGCAGGCACATTGTAGACAATCAGGCTACACTCCCTCCTGGAGCCACTCCCCCTTATAAAAGGCAGGCAGTGTCAGGCTTTTCACTCACTCATGTACCTGCAGTAATTAGAGAAGGGAAACCTGCTGCAGACTCTCATAGGGAAAGCTTAGTTAGGCTCTTGTAGGCATCTTAGCTTGCTCCTTGATGACTCTTATTGCTAAAAAAAGCACCCCACAACAGCTCTTTTGAGAGCTAATCTTGCTCTTGTGATCTATTATTTATTTATTTTTTGTGTGTCCCACTGACACTTGTGATGCATAGACAGCCTTGGTAATTCCTACTGTGTGTGCCACTGCCAGCCAGACCCAGCACATTCAGTGACTACCTGTGTGTGTGACAGGTGCACATTGTAATACCCATCACTTCATATACCTACTATCTGTTGTTCACTTCAGTGCACCCACCCCCATATGTGAGCGCACAAAGTGTCACTGTGCCTGTCCACTACCTGTCTGTGTGTGACAGGTGCACATTGTAATACCCATCACTGCATACACCTACCTGTTGTGTTCAGTGCACCCACCTACTCATGTGAGTGCACGCAGTGTGATATACCACTCCGTGCATACCTGTTAACTGCACCTGAATGACTGCACATTATATTAGTCAAGTCAGTGCATACCTTTCACTTCATCCCCCCCAATATGGACAAAACAAAAGGCAGAGGCAGAACACCTAGTAGGTCTGTTCGTGCTTGTGCTGTCAGGATTTTGTGCCGCCCTCGACCAAAGTACAGTGTTCAGAAGAATCAACCCCAAATATTGTCAGGACTAATGATGGCCCGAACGGTTCACCAGTGAATGGTTCCCGGCGAACTTACGGGGATTCGCAATCGCGGAGAGCCGGGAACTTAACCAGAAGTTCGGTTCGCCCCCATAGTGCACCATCAGTGTCAACTTTGACCCTCTACATCACAGTCAGCAGGCACATTGTAGACAATCAGGCTACACTCCCTCCTGGAGCCACTCCCCCTTATAAAAGGCAGGCATTGCCGGCAATTTTACTCACTCGTGTGCCTGCAGTAAATAGTGAAAGGACAGCTGCTTCTGCTGCAGACCCTCATAGGGAAAGATTAGTTAGGCTTTTGTAGGCTTCTTAGCTTGCTCCATGCTGATTATTATTGCTAAAATAACACCCCACAACAGCTCTTTTGAGAGCTAATCTTTTTCTTGTGATATATTTTTTTTTCTGTGTGTCCCACTGACACTTGTGTTGCATAGACAGCCATGATAATTCATACTGTGTGTGTGCCGCTGCCAGGCCCAACACATTCAGTGACTACCTGTCTGTGTGACAGGTGCACATTGTAATACCCAGTACTGCATATACCTACCTACCTGTTGTTCACAGTGCACCCACCTACCTACGCGAGCTGAGCTCACGCAGTGTCACTGTGCCTGTCTGCTACCTGTCTGTGTGTGACAGGTGCACATTGTAATACCCATCACTGCATATACCTACCTACCTGTTGTTCACAGTGCACCCACCTACCTATGTGAGCGCATGCAGTGTCACTTGCCTGTCCGCTACCTGTCTGTGTGTGACAGGTGCACATTGTAATACCCAGTACTGCATATACCTACCTGTTGCGTTCAGTGCACCCACCTCATCACTGCATATACCTACCTGTTGTGTTCAGTGCACCCTCCTACCACTCCGTGCATACCTGTTAAATGCACCTGTGTGACTACACATTGTATTAGTCAAGCCAGTGCATACCTTTTACTTCATGCCCCCCCCCCCCGATATGGACACAACGGACAAAACAGGTAGAGGCAGAGGTAGAGGCAGACCCAGAGGAAGGCCACCCGGCAGGTCTGTGCGAGGTCGTGTTGATGTGATTTTGTGCGGCCCTGGCCCAAAGTACATTGCTCAGAAGAAGGCACGTCCCATCAACTCCCAAGATTGTCAGGACGTGGTTGACTATTTAACACAGAACACCTCATTTTCCACAGCCACCAGCGCTACTACAAGCCCCACATCTGCTGCATTTGACGCTTTGCAGGAGTTAATTGGTGGGGAATTAAATGATTCACAGCCATTATTGTTACAACTAGATGAAGGCGCTAAGCAAGTTACACCACCTCATATGTCTGAGTTAGGCGGCGACATTATGGACGTAATGTGTGAGGAGGATGATGAAGTACCTGCTGTTGGTGCAGTTTTTAAAGTGTCTAAGCCAAGCTAAGCTGGGCAGGATTATTATGATGATTATGATGATACGGATCCCACATGGGTTCCTAAGAGACAAGGTGACTAAGGGGACAGTTCAGAGGGGGAGTCCGAGAGGAGTAGGAGGAGATGAATTCCTAAACGAAGCAGGGGGAGCTCGTCATCAGAAACAGCTGGTGGCAGTGTCTGACGCCATGTATTGCCACCTATGTACAGCCAGCCAACATTCCCTTCAACGTCAGCTGCTGATGCCACCACAGTGCCATCACCCCAGGGGGGCTCATCGGTTTGGAAAAGTTTTAATGTGTCTGCCTCAGATCGGAGCAATGCCATCTGTTCTCTCTGCCTCCAAAAACTGAGCCGTAGAAAGGCCAACACTCACGTAGGGACAAGTGCCTTATGAAGGCACATGGAGAAAAGGCACAAACTGCAATGGGAGGAGCACCTGAGAAAAATCTTTTAGTGTAAGAAACCAATTTCTGCCAGTCACCCCATTGCCCGGCTTCTGACAGCTGGCGTGGCAGAACTGTTAGCTCGCCAGCTGTTACCATACCAACTGGTGGGCTCTGAGGCCTTTTCGTAAATTTGTGGCCATTTGGACACCGCAGTGGAAGATACCAGGCCGCAATTATTTCTCTAAAAAGGCGATACCCAAACTGTACCGTAAAGTTGAGAGACTTTACCGTACCGTAAATTTGAGATGTCATCTCTGGCACACAGCGTTTGGTCAAGGGTCCACCTGACCACGGATGCCTGGTCTGCCAAGCACGGTCAGGGCAGGTACATAACTTACACAGCCCATTGGGTGAACCTGGTGACCGATGGCAAGCACCTCTACGGCTTGCAGGCAGGCCTCCTGCTACATCCTCTTCGCTGTCATCCTCCTCCTCCTCGGCTGAGTGGCAGTTCAACTCTACTATTGCTGCCATCTCCTCTCCAGCTACACAGCCCCATCTCCCCAGGGCCTATGCTGCATGCCAGGTACAACGGTGTCACGCCATCTTAGACATGTCTTGCCTCAAAGCGGAGAGTCACACTAGACCAGCACACCTGGCTGCTTTTGACAAACAGATGGATCAGTGGCTGACCGCGCACAAGCTGGAGATCGTCAACGTGGTGTGTGACAATGGCAGCAATCTCATTTCCGCATTGAATTTGGGAAAGCTGACACATGTACCCTGCATGGCACATGTGCTCAATTTAGTCATTCAAAGATTTGTGTCAAAGTACCCATGCTTAGAGGATACCCTGAAGCAGGCCAGGAAGTTGTGTGGGCATTTCAGGCGGTCTTACACGGCCATGACATGCTAGTTTTGGCTGATTGATTATGATGCGTTATATTTAGCGCCGGTGCTTTTTAAATTGATGGATTTTGCAATATACAAAGTCACACATAGATAGTAAACCATTTATGTGTGCCATCTTAAACTATTTTGTAAGTAAGATGACAAAATAGCATTGATTTGAGAGGCCTATGAATGCTCGGCTTTATAACATGGTAAATATATTGTTTGCAATTGTAAATTATTGGCATTTGTTTTGTTTTTTTCTAAAACGCACTACATTTGTTTTCTAAATGGCTTCTAAATTAGTAAACAAACTGACATAAAGATCCCTGTTAAGCCTTCATCTTATTGACTGGTCAGAATGGGGATTACTATAGAAAATCAGTTTGCACAATTATTGAGAGTTTTGGGCATAAACAATAGTTTTCTTTTCTCCTCCTGATTTTGATTAAAGACAATTATTTTTTGTTATGCCTGATGCTGCTTTTGAAGTTACATCTGTTCACATTTATGTCCTTTATAGTAGCGAACTGACACAGGGTTTGTTTGTATGTTTACCCTAAACTATAATTCCTACTGCATCTTGTGCAAATATTGTGTGCTTTCAAGTCTCCTGTCTAGAGTTAGAGGGCACTATGTATCTGCTTAGGCAATGCACATTTATATCCACTTTTACTGTGTAGGTGTCAGCATTAATGCAATAAATAGAAAAAAAGATGGAATGGGGCTGAATAAGAACTGAACATCAGCAGCAAACAACCAAGATTGTTATAACCAGGATTTTTCACCAAGTACACATTTTGAGTTATTATTACAAGGTTTACAGGAAAGTATTTTTCCTTGAATTTCACATTTATACTTGGTTGTTGTTTCCATTTTTCTTATTGTACTTTATATACAGATTTACAGATTTTTTTTTCACCGCAGCAGCTATGTATCTCTGTGATAAACAGTATAACAAGCACCCTTGCTGAATAATTGTGGGTATAAAAAAACAACTAGAGGATAAGCCACCTAGACATCATGCTGTTTTAGCCTGAGCAGACTGATCTCTTTGCTTTGAGAGGAACAGCAAAGAAAAGTCACTCTCCGGCACTGCTAAACAGAAATTAAAGTTGATCTCAGGGATTTTTAAAGCTTACACTATTTATGTACTCTTCCCTTGCAAATACTATAGATGGCCCGAACAGTTCACCGGCGAATAGTTCCTGGTGAACATCGGCTGTTTGCCGTTCACGTTTAACGCAATTTTTTTTTTAAATCGCGTTTGCATATTTTACATTGAAGTCAATAGACGCTGACTTTAGTGGCTATTAGCAAAGCCCCCTAGAAACACCATTTTTTTCCCAAAAAGACCTTAGTTTCATAGAAAAAAAATATACATTTAATGCATATGGACCCCCCTGGAAACCCCTTCGGAGTCGCAACTCTTTGGCCAGGGATCGCTATACAGCCCCAATATGGCTGTATAAAGATCCCTGGCAACTTCTCTATTTTTCTAATTATCTATTTTTTGAAACTTTTTTTTAATGTTTAGAGTGTGGAAAATAAAAAAAAATTAAGTGGGGTCCCCCTTCCCCAGCCTCTTTCACCTATTGTCCCCCATGCAGGCTGGGATAGCCAGAATGCACAGCCGCGGCCGAGTGGGGCTTTACACCCTAAGCTATACCAGCCCACATGGTCCATGGTATGGTGGGGCTCTGGGGGGAGGGGTTGTCAAGCCTCCCCCTCCCCCCCCCATGGCCCTTGTCCAATGCATGGACAAGGGTGCTTTCCCACCTCCGGTGTCCCAAGAGTCCTCCCCAGGAGAAATGAGTATGAGGGTACAAAGTAAGATATTTACGCTACTGTTAGGTTTGCTACATTAACTGTCATTTACCGCATTTAAATGTATACTTTTTTTCCTACGAAGCTTTAAAATCGATTTTCTCAAAAACTATAAGGTCTTTTTGAAAAAAAAAGTACCCACTGTCACCCACTACATATCCTGTTTGGTGTTTCTAGAATGAAATGGGCTTTGCTAATAACAGTTAAAGTTCGCCGTTCGCCTGCCATATAAGTGCCTGTTGTGAACAGCTGGTTCGTGAACTTTTGTGGAAATTTGCCTTCGAAAATTCACAAACCCAACATTTTATGTTCACTACATCTCTAACAAATACCATACTATAAGCAACAATGCAAACATTGTGATTCTCTGGACATGCCTTATCTAGTATATACAGTAGCTATACTGAGGTCAACCCCCACAGGGGCGTAACTAGAAATCACTGGGCCCCCTGCAAAAATTTGGATGGGGCCCCCCCCCATAGGCACCAAATAATCGTAATGGGGCAGCGTTTCACTATAAAATAATTGTAATGGCGCAGCGTTTCACCATAAAAGAATCGTAATGCAGCAATGTTTCACCAGAAATTAATCGTAAATTGGGCAGCATTTCACCAGAATTGAAACGTAAAGTGGGCAGCATTTCACCATAAAATAATCGTAAAGTGGGCAGCATTTTATTTTTAATTTTTGTAGCAATTTGCAATATCAATTCTAGGCATGTGCCTAGCGATTTTCTATTGATACCTAGCGATTTTGGAAAGTTTGGCTGTAGGGATTTTGTAGTTCCTGTAAACTTTGATCTGTTCAGTGCTTTTTAGAGTGATTTTAAATTTTTCCTGTACTATACATAGAGGTGTAATCACCTCCAAAATCCTGCAGGACCTGTGTTTGAGTTTGGAAAAAAAAAAATCACATCGCTCTGGTGTGAACAAGTCCATACAAACACATTAGCCAATTGCTTTTAGAAGCGCTAGCGATTTTAAAAGCACTCAGAAGTACTCTTGGTGTGCATCAACCCTGAAACTGATTTAACAAAGTTCACTGATCAAAATTAGAAAAAAAATATTTTTTTTGCCTGCCTACTGCGCTTGACACAAACATTTGGAAAAGTTGAAATGGAAGCGAGATGTGTCCTGGTGAAAAGGGTGCCAAATAAAACAGCGAGCACCAGGGCCAACCACTATTTTATTATTACTTTTTTATTTAACATAGTTTCTTGAATTTTATTGAGACCATATTTAAAAGTGAGTAAAGGCTGACGCCATTGAGAAGCTATATAGGTTTTAGTAGCATTACCTGCAAACTGGATCAGTTAGTGCTGGGCGTGGGATAGTTCTTCTGATTTGAGACCCACAAATACCTTCTGTTTAAAGGGACTCCGAGCTCTAAATAAAAACAAAATTGGTACTCACCTGGGGCTTTCTGCATCACGACGGCCGGCGTGACAGTACTGCGCATGCAAGGTTTAATCTAATAATGACGCGAGGTGGCTAGCGTGGTGACGACAGATGTGACGTTTCAGGAAGAAGGAGCCCGACACTCGGGCCCAGTGTCGCCGGGAGCCGCCGGGAGCCGCCGGGGAGCCATTTCTGGCCAGGCCCTGGGAGTAGAGCCAGATGGACGCCGTGGGACCTCCCGACCTACGGCGGGCGGCAGAAAGCCCCAGGTGAGTACCAATTTCATTTTTATTTAGAGCTCGGAGTCCCTTTAAAGGCGGCAAAATTACATTCAGCTTAAAACAGTGTGTTAAGTTAAATTTAAGCTGAACGTCCATTGCCTTCTAGCAGAATACTATGCTTTTGGTTTAAACATTTGTATTTTTATTTATTTATTTATTTATTTATTTTTTATGCTAAGGATTTTCTACTTTTCTTTTATGTAAAAAGAAAAGGAACATTTTGTTCAAGCAATATACCATAACAAAATACCAAGTAAATACAGTACAAATTACATATGGGAAAAAAAGGTCTGTATATTCAGGATCACATGTGTACACAAAACTATGAATTTTTGTGTGAGTTTTATTTGAGTTTTGCCATTATAACTGGACTTTTTAAGATGAGACTACCCCATGACTAGGAGCTGATGACCTCTTAGCATATGTAAGCAAGTCTAAAATCCTGAAAGATTCTAAACCTAGAATGACATGATCTCTATTACTGAACATTGCCTCAGTCATAGCTATTTGTGTCAAATGGCAGTAACTTGATTACTGAGTTGAAGGAAGTTATCAGGGGGGGGGGGGGGGGCGTGTTTATTGTCTATCAAGGTTTTAATCAAGCTTTTGACTTGGAGCCTCTGGGGAGCTACTTCATTTCTAGGCTTTATTTGTATCTCTGTATGATTTTGCTTTAGCAGAAAAATGAAACTTGTACTAGCAGCACCATCGTTTAAGCATTGTACCAAATGAGAACATAAAGTACAAAAGCTACAAAAAGGCATGAAAACAATAGTTTTAAAACAAAGAAATGCTGCAAATAAGCTAATAGAAAAAGCACCAGAACATATTTTATTCTAAAAAGAAATGAGGCAAAACAAAGAAGACAAGTGAGATTTTGCAAGTAAAGGTATTTTGCTGATGAAACAGACGTTTTGATAGAAATAAGAACAAATGAGATAAAATGAGGCTTATTTTTTACACTTAACCTCCCAGGAGTTATTATTATTTCCAGATTTAGGGGTCGATTCACTAAAGAGTGTTATTTCATAATGCGCATGTTATTTCTTTATACGCGTGTCATTTCTTAATGCTCACGTTATTTGTTTACGTGCATACGGTGTAACGCAAGCACGCGACAACGGTGATTACGGCAAAGCTCGCATTATCTAGATAGAGTTTGGTAGTAAAATCAAAAAGGGCGTTGTGAAAGATGTGTGCATCTTTTATTAGACCAGAAATCCATTACGAGCAGTGAGTAATTAAATTCCTCTCTGTTTCTAATCTAATTATTTAGTGTCTGTATATGTTCTGCTATTTTTCCATTGTTATTTTGCTGTGGTGGCAATGGAGCAGGAGCAGAGAGGGCAGCCACTGAGGTGCAGCCGCAGAACCCAGCAAAATCCTACTACATCGCAGAGAACCCTGCATTCTAGGACCTAGGCACCCAGCCAGAGCCCAGCACATAGGGGTACTCATACTGGCCGCACCAGTCCCCGCAGCCACACACCCAGCCGCAGTCCCCGCAGCATTTTAAGGTCAATAGGAACAAAAATTTGTTCGTTTGTTCTGGTCTCTGCAGATCAAATACCGCACCAAAATAGCTTAGGAAGAAGTGCTATTTAATGTAACTTTGATGAACACTGGGGAATGGTTTGAATCCCACTTCAAACCCTTGGATCCCATAATCCTGCATGCAGTATTATGGAACTTCTAAAGCAAAACTGAAGTGAGAGGGATATTTAGGTTGCCATATTTATTTCCTTTTAAAGTGGATCCGAGATGAACTTTTACTCATTGCATAATTGTGTTCCTTTCCTATTGTTGATAAGGCATTCCTCAAGCCAAATACTTTTTTGTTTTTGTTTTAATTCCCTATAAACTAAACAAGTCACGCCCACAGGTTTTCAGAGAGCCAAGGCACTTTCAGACAGTAGCAAGCGCTCATAGGAGCTCAGTCTGGGCAGGAGGAGGGGGAGGTATTACTAGCCAGAGATTTCAGAGGCAGAGGGGAGGAGGGGAGGAGGGAGGAAGGGAGGAGGGAGGAAGGGAGTCTATGGAGTAGAAATTCTTCTTATCAGGCAGAAATCAGTGCGGTGGGGAAAAAATTAGAATTCCGTAAAATTTCGCGGAATTTTATTTTTTTTCTGTGGAAATTCCGCCTTAGCGCTATAGCAATTCCGTTCCGTCGCATCGGAACCGGAATCACCAAATTCCGTCCGGAATCGTGGGAATCCAGCGACCATCCCTACCCATTTCTTCTATACTACGCTGACTGCAGTACCTCCCCATCAGATACTGTCACCAGTCTGGGTATTACTTTGGATTAAAGCTTCATTCACCATGCATGTTACTCCACTTCCTTCCACTCTAATACCTGCTGAGCACAATTCACGGGAGACAGCCCGTTCACATCCATGTTAATTTAGCATATACATCCTATTCAAACAATCACTATTTCAACTGCATAGATCTTTAAAGGGAGATGCCCTGCTGATCACTGTAGCAAATATAGCTCCATGCCATTCGCAAAGTACATGCATAATCCTTCGGGATGTTAATGTAAAATAAGAAATTGTTGTACCACTAAAATTGCATAGCAATAGTTTCATTCATAGATATGCACTTAACCCTCTTGGCGGTATAAAAAAATACGCCAGGAGGCAGCGCGGCAGTTTTTTTTTTAATTTTTTTTTTCTATATCATGTAGCGAGCCCATGGCTCGCTACATGATAGCCGCTGCTCAGCGGCATCCCCCCGCCCTCTTCGATCGCCTTCGGCGATCTCCGATCAGGAAATCCCGTTCAAAGAACGGAATTTCCTGGAGGGCTTCCCCCGTCGCCATGGCGATGGGTGGGATGACGTCACTGACGTCGGGACGTCATTGGGAGTCCCGGGCCACCCCTCGGCGCTGCCTGGCACTGATTGGCCAGGCAGCGCACGGGGTCTGGGGGGGGGGGGCGCGCGCCGCACCGGATAGCGGCGATCGGGCGCGCGGCGGCGGCGATCGGGGTGCTGGCGCAGCTAGCAAAGTGCTAGCTGCGTCCAGCAAAAAAAAAATTAAACAAATCGGCCCAGCAGGGCCTGAGCGGCACCCTCCGGCGGCTTACCCCGAACTACGTTCGGGGTTACCGCCAAGAAGGTTAAAGGACTTACCAGGCCAAATCTCGAAATTGTTATCATTACCTGTTTCATATTAGAATCCATAGATGAGTTCCTCCGCTCCCTCTGTCCCATTTCGCCTCAAATGTATTTATTACATTGCCCCCAGGCTGCGATCCGACCCCACAGCACGGGTCGTCTCCTATGCCACAATCAAGATGGCCGCCGCCAAGATCCGCGCCTGCGCAGTACGCATGGCGGAGAGTGCGGCTGCGCAGCTCTCCGCCCTCGCCCAGCCGCGTACTCGATGTCAGCGTCCTCCTAGCGTGGCAGCGGGCACGCTCACATCTCCATGCGTACTGCACAGGCGCGGATCTTGGCGGCGGCCATCTTGATTGTGGCATAGGAGACGACCCGTGCTGTGGGGTCGGGTCGCAGCCTGGGGGCAATGTAATAAATACATTTGAGGCGGAATGGGACAGAGGGAGCGGAGGAACTCATCTATGGATTCTAATATGAAACAGGTAATGATCTAAATTTCTAGATTTGGCCTCGTAAGCCCTTTAATACATAGTACATCTGTGGATTTTTTTTTTACCCCCACCACTCCCCATCTATGCAAAGGACAACCAGCATACACCATCATCCTGACCACAATATTTCTGTTACAATCAATTGTCCGCTATGAAGCAATTGAGATCCAAATCAATATTGTGGCCCCCCGGTTTGAGGGACCCAAGGCTGTATATCCACCTGGTCTCTCTTCTAGACATCTGCCTTTTTTTTCCAATCCGCAAAAATGTAAACCCTGTGGATTACTAGTATGGTGAGTTCTGAAATGATCTGACACACTGTGTCCCTTAAAACCCCTGCGGATATTGCCTATGTGCTCCTGTACCCTCTTCTTTAGGGTTCTGGTAGTTCTTCCAATGTATTGTTTGCCAGAGTCACACCATAACAAATATACTACCCCTATGCTGTTGCATGTGATACTTTGCATAATTTTGAATTTATTTTGATTAGTAAATGACACCACTTCCCTCATTCTACTACCTTTTGCCTGCTCACATGCTCCGCATCCCCAGCATGGGAAAAACCCCGCCTGCCTCCCGGAAGGGGTCCTTCAAAATTTTGCAAAGTATCACATGCAACAGCATAGGGGTAGTATATTTGTTATGGTGTGACTGTGGCAAACAATACGTTGGAAGAACTACCAGAACCCTAAAGAAGAGGGTACAGGAGCACATAGGCAATATCCGCAGGGGGTTTAAGGGACACAGTGTGTCAGATCATTTCAGAACTCACCATACTAGTAATCCACAGGGTTTACATTTTTGCGGATTGGAAAAAAAAGGCAGATGTCTAGAAGAGAGACCAGGTGGATATACAGCCTTGGGTCCCTCAAACCGGGGGGCCACAATATTGATTTGGATCTCAATTGCTTCATAGCGGACAATTGATTGTGGCAGAAATATTGTGGTCAGGATGATGGTGTATGCTGGTTGTCCTTTGCATAGATGGGGAGTGGTGGGGGGAAAAAAAAAATAAAAATATATATTTTTTTTATTCTAAAAGGGATCCACAGCTGTACTATGTATTAAGTGCATATCTATGAATGAAACTATTGCTATTCAATTTTAGTGGTACAACAATTTTTTATTTTACATTAACATCTCTAAGGATTAGGCATACACTTCGCGAATGGCATGGAGCTATATTTGCTACAGTGATCAGCAGGGCGTCTCCCTCTAAAGATCTATGCAGTTGAAATAGTGATTGATTGAATTTTAGTGGTACAATGATTTGTTATTTTACATTAACATCCCTAAGGATTAGGCATGCACTTTGCAAATGGCATGGAGCTATATTTGCTACAGTGATCAGCAGGGTGTCTCCCTTTAAAGATCTATGCAGTTGAAATAGTGATTGTTTGAATAGGATGTATATATGCTAAATTAACATGGATGTGAACGGGCTGTCTCCCGTGAACTATGCTCAGCAGGTATTAGAGTGGAAGGAAGTGGAGTAACATGCATGGTGAATGAAGCTTTAATCCAAAGTAATACCCAGACCGGTGACAGTATCTGATGGGAGGTGCTGCAGTCAGCGTAGTATAGAAGAAATGGGTAGCGTATTCTGAGCCAATTATGGGCTAAGGGGAAGTGATGTTACACACTAGGCGGAGGCTTGGCTGGCCACTTGCCGTGCGATATGCACACACGCGGTGAGGTGGGGCTGGAATGCCAAGCAGCCAATGGAAGGAGTGGAGGTTAGTACATTAATCCTAGTGTGGTGTCCAGTCTCTGTGCCCCTGATGAGTCATGACACATTGACAAAATCGATTAGGCGGAGGCTGGACGCACTGGGAATTGTGGAGACTACAAGCGAGGAGGACGTGCTATATTTACATCTATAGGAGAGGAAACTTATACAGCCAGGCTCTGCATAGGCCACGGAGGAGAGCCCGTATTAAAACACTGTGCCTGAATTAAAGTCTACCTCATGTGAGTGCATTTTTTTGTAATAAAGATATTGTTTTTAAATGTAATTACGCTATATGAGCCTTGTTCTTTGAGGTAATGCAAAGCAAGATTGCCAAGCTTGAAGATTCAATGCTTCACTAACTAAAGTGGCAAAAGTCTGTACCAGGACCCTGAGGCACCGAGGCTCCCTGGATGTGTGCATATTTCACCAGTCTAGCAGTGGTCACATTCATCTGGTGAGTGAGTTTTAATTTGGGTGATCTTGGTGGAGGAAAGAAAGAAAACTGGAACTGTTTATCTCATCAAGCCCTGTACCATGTAAATGGGATAACTAAATATCTTGATGGGACATTTTGCCAATTTTATGTGAACTTATGGTTTATGTGTATGCATATCAACTTTTGTTTTGCGCTTCAACACACTTGTATATTCTTGAAAGGCTGCCAGGCCTGGTTATAGCGCATTATTGATAAGAGTGCATAGGGGTTGTTGCGCTTTGATACAAGAAGTATAATCTTTATAATTTGTAGGAAAAACTTGAGCTCTATTATGTAGTATTTAGATTCAACTTTAAATTTTAAGTTCTGAGTATTGCCCAATTAAATGTAGTTTCCTTAATATACTGTATCTGCCTTTGCATGACATTATCTTCATTAGTTCTAGTAACCCTACAAATGTAGAATCATAGTACATATTTGTACATGGAAAACAATCAATACTTTGAGAGCCGAGTAAAGGAAAATATTTAAAAGTAGCTACTCTTACAGCCCAAAGTAATAACTCTCATATGCCAAATGAATTTTCTTCATCTATTTGTTCAACAGTTGCTCAATTTTCTCCATACTTTTTGGCAGGGCCGAATTTGTACTCTTTACCGCCCAAGGCCGCTGTCACCAGCTGCACCCCTTCAGTATAGGAAGCCAGATGACCCCTCGCACCTTCCCTCTAGTATAGGTAACCTGATCCCCCCCTTCAGTATAGGTAGCCAGATGACTCCGCCACCTTTTCCCTCCAGTATAGGTAGCCAGATGACTCCCTTAATCCCTCCTTTTTCCACTTCCCCCCTTTCAGTATAGGTAGCCAGCTCACCTACACACCACAGCAGCCATCTGTGTCACTCATTTGTCAGCTCGTCCCCAGTGCCGAAGCTTCCTTTTCCCATCTGTCTCACATCCGTAGCTGCCCGCCACAATGCAAGCGTGCACAGAGAGCAAGGTGGCCGCTGGCAGCAGAGTACTGTGTTCAGGCGCTCGCCTGATCTCCCTGCATTACAGCATTTGCAAGCTTGCAAATGCTGCATAAGTTCAGCCTGCTGCTTTGGTGCCCTAGGCCATGGCATCGGTGGCCTTGGCCTAAATCCGGCCCTGCTTTTTGGCCTCTAGCGACAAGGGTACACATCTCCCGAGGAGTGAAGAGACAGGAAGAAGTCCAGCAGGGAAGGGAAGACATGAGAGGAAGCGCTGTTAGACAGGTGAGAGAAGCTCTACTGCCCAGGGGCGTAACAATAGACCCTGCAAGGGATGCCTCCGCAGGGGGGCCCAGAAGCCACAAGGGGCCCCGTGGGGTGAAAAAGTTTGAGAGGCTGACAAGCAACTAAGGGCATGAAGAGAAAATGTATTCTACTCTCGTACCATTGTTATGTTGACTACATGTGTCCACCACATGGATAAGGAATCATAGACACTTTGGAATTTGTACACTGTCCCTGCTCCCTAGGGTCCATAAAAAAAACATCTGTCTCACACTGCAGCAGTTCTGATGACTTCATGTACAACATTACAAACAAAGGAGTCACAGTTGGAAAAAAATTTGTAGACCTTCCCTCAGAAAAGATTTCTAGATTTTTATCACACACAGGCTAGTGACCTGACCTTATGGTGTCTGATTACTGGACACAGTAGAATGGGAAAGATTGATGTCTGACTGGCTGCGTCATTGAGAGCTTGTTGTCTCATACGAGTCGAGATCCCCTAATAACAGTATCAATCAGTGACATTCGGAACGTTTTGCCAAAGTTACAGTGAATACTATATCTTCTCCTGTTCAGCATGTCATTGTTGTTCCTCCATATAGCATGTGCTCTCATGTAGTAAAATAATACAGCTGTGTGTGTATGTATGTACTGGGAACAGAAAGCCCCGGGTAAGTAGATCTGGGGGTAGCATAGATTGCCTGACATATCCTTTAAGTCTAAGTGTTTTTCTCTGCATGGGAAAAACACATTGGTCCTTTTCCTGTGCAGAAAGCGAGGGGGTCGGTGGGGCCCTTCCAAAGTTTCGCAGGGGGGCCCAGTGATGTCTAGTTACGCCCCTACCCTTACACTGTGTAGGGCACAGGCATGGGGGGCTAGCAGACCGAGGGGAATGGCAGGCAATGCACACAGATTTTCAATAGATGTCATGCTGAAATCTATTGAAAATCTGTGTACAGTGTATCGAGGGATACAATCAGATAGATCCCTGTCTGATAAGATAGTGATCTGAGCTGCATCTTTCTGCTGGCCACACTAACCAGTATATGGCCAGCTTAAAGCAAACCTGAATCTAAAATAAACTTATCATATAATGAATTGTATGTGTAGTGCAGCTAAGAAATAAACCATTAGTAGCAAAGAAAAGAGTCTCATACTGTTTTCCAGTATAAGAAGAGTTAAAAAAGTTCAGTTATCTATGCAAAAGACATTGCCTGAGCTCTTCAATCCACTGGGTTGAATACAGTCCTGTTTTCTGAAGCATTCAAGCAGCAAAGAAACAGTTTGAGATTACGTTTTACAACAGGAAATTTCAAATGGTCATTATTTCTGTTTTGTTTTATCGTTGAAAAGACCGTGTGCTGGTAAAACTGCAAATATTAGAGAATGATGCAATGTTAAAAAAAACAAACAACTATATACTGTATATTCTGGTGTATAAGACTAATTTTTAACCCTTGAAAATCTTCTGAAAAGTCAGGGGTCGTCTTATACGTTGGTTGTCATTGATGCCGGGTGATATGCCCTATCCTGTTACAGACTCTCAGATCTCGCTGCTGAGGACTATAGTGAAGCGGCGCAGGCGCACATGTGCTAGGTCTGAGAGGCAGAGAAGGAGGTAAATGGAATAAAAGGGTGGGCCAGAAGGGTGAAAGAGGAGTGTTTTTATGGGCACAGCAGCAATCTATTCTTCCATACCGCTCTGATAAACAGGTAGACAAGGAGAGCTGACCAATCCACGTAGGGAGAGGTAGAGTTGACCAATCCAACTAGTCAATTGCCTGTATACTGTTATATACTGGGTACCACATACAGTACAGCACCAGTATCTGTTCATACATAGAACCAGTATATGATTTTTTTTAATTTTTATTTGGTGTGCGTTGGAAGAGGGGAAGTCTTATACGGCGAGTATATCCCAAACTCTATATTTTAAATGGAAAAGTTGGGGGGTCGTCTTATATGCTCAGTCGTCTTATACGCTGGAATATATGATAACTGAAAATGAAAATATGACTTCTCTTTTCTACTAATGTTCTATTCCTTATCCATTCTACACATACAATTAATTGTATCATAATTTATTTATTTATTTATTTATTTCTGCTTTAGGTTTGCTTTAATGTGCAGCCCATTAACTACTGTTTTAAACTTTGAAACATATAAACAATCAGAATCAGAATCATTTATTTCGCCAAGCATGACTGGGACATGCCCGGAATTGGATTTAGCACGTACATCACTCAGAAACAAAGCAAGACAATAGATAACAGCACAATAAAACAATAGATAATAGCACAATAAGACAATAGATAATAGCACAGTAAGACAGTAACACTAACAGACCGTGGGCACTAGACAGCAAAAGTTGTGCAAGAGTTCAGGTCTACTAGGTGGTGACATAGTAGATACAGTATAGTTCCCCAGCTTCAGTTCTCAACAGTTACAGTTCAGTTCCAGTTCAGGGGGACCCTGGTGGAGTGGGGGTACGTGACTGTAGTTTAGGAGGAGTTTAAGAGGTTGACAGCAGAGGGGAAGAAGGAGTTCCTGTGCCTTTCGGTCTTGGTGGCAATGACCCGAAACCTCTGGCCTGATGGAAGCCTGCTAAAGTAGCGGTGGCCTGGGTGAGATGGGTCGCTTGCGATCCTCAGCGCTCTAGAGCGCAGTCTTGTGACGTAGAGGAGGTCGAGTGGAGGGAGAGGTTTCCCAATGATTTTCTCTGCTGTTCTGATAACCCTCTGTAGTTTGCATCTGTCGCTGGCAGAGGAGCCAGCGTTCCAGACCAGAATAGACGAGCAGAGGACAGATTCAGTGGTGACAGTGTAGAATCTTGTCAGAACCTCTTTGGCCATACCGAACTTCTTCAGCTGGCGGAGGAAGAAGAGCCTTTTCTGAGCTTTTACCAGGGTAGAGCTGGTGTTGACCTTCCAGCTCAGGTCATTGGAGATAGTAGTGCCCAAGAGGCGAATACAGGGAACTCTTGCCACCTCAGTGCCGTCAATGTGGATTGGAAGTGGTTTGTGGGCATTCTTCCTAAAGTCTATGATCATCTCTACCGTTTTGGCCGTATTGAGGATTAATCTGTTCTCCTTGCACCAGTGGCATATTCTGTCAACCTGCTGGCGATAGGCCTGCTCGTCGTTGTTTGTGACAAGGCCGACAATGGTGGTGTCATCAGCAAATTTGATGACCTTGACGGAGTCTGCAGTAGATCTACAGTCATTCGTGTACAGGGAGAACAGCATTGGTGACAGGACACAGCCTTGTGGCGCGCCTGTGTTAGTAGTCCTTGGTTTGGAGGAGATGTCTCCCAGCTTGACTATTTGCGACCTGTTGGTTAGGAAGTCCAGAATCCAGAAGCTTAGTGTTGAGTGGACCCCAAGTGCTGTCAGATCCTCCTGAAGTAAGCGTGGACATATGGTGTTAAAAGCTGAACTGAAGTCCAGGAGTAGGATTCTGGCATACGAGTGTGATCTGTCCAGGTGATCGCTGATGAGCTCCAGGCAGATATTTATGGCATCATCCATGGATCTGTTGGCTCTGTACGCAAACTGAAGGGGGTCCAGAAGAGGCATGGTGGAGAGTTTCAGGAGAGACAGGGCCACTCTTTCAAGGGTCTTCATGATAACAGATGTTAGGGCCACAGGCCTGAAATTGTTCAGGTCAGAGACTCCCTGCTTTTTGGGGACAGGGATGATGGTGGACCTCTTGAAGCATGCAGGGACTCTACCCTCCTGAAGTGACTTGTTGAAGATGGCCGTTAGGATGGGAGCTAGTTGTTGTGAGCAGATCTTCAAGCAGGCTGGAGAGCAGGCCCGTTTCTACAGGCTTGCGGACAGTGCCACAGCACGGGGCGCAGTGCAGCACTGAGGAGAAGGGGGCGCAGGCAGAAGGACAGGACTGACAGAGAGAGGGTGACGCTAGTTGAAGAGGAGAAGCAGCGCTGCGATCACCTCTCTGTCTCCACTGACTCCTCCTGGGCTTCCTGTTGCCATGGCTGCCAGCAACAAGTAATCACCACGTGGTGACACTGACTTCCTGCAGCGGCATTGCAGCAGCCATCAGGGCACTGAAGCAGTCTGCTTGCTGCTGATGTGTTCCTGGCTGAGCGTGGTGGGGACTGGGGAGGAGAAGGAACTGACAGGCAGCTGAGGGCTGAGGCTCTGCTGGGGGTCGAGGCTCTGCTGGGGGTCACAGTCCATCAGGGCAACAAGTAGCTGTCCAGATCTGGGACACTTAGGAGAGGTTTCCTGGCCGCGGAAGCCCCGCCCCCACATGGGACATGGATGATAGGGTGGCTGGCAATGTGTGCCCTGCCATCCACATGCAGGAAAAGCCATCTGTAGCCCCTGGAAGCTGATTTAGGAGCAGTGCCTGGAAGATGGAAGTGTACCTGTCCTGGAGGAAGCCCCATATCATCTCCAGAGGAAACCCCGCCCCCCTGCACAGGGGAGAGGTCACCCCAGCCTCCTGTACACTAAGGAGTGCTCGTCTGACAGGTGTAAGACCAGCCTGGAGGAAGCCTTGCCCCCTTAGGACAGTAGAGGAATGGACACCTGCAATCAGAATAGTAAGTATAAACCTACCTGCCCCCACTGTCTTCAATTACCTTTCCCCTCCCCCCACTAGCTCCAGTGACCTCCTCCCTCTTCCCCTTAAGCTCTAGTGGCCTCCTGCCCCCTCCAGTAGCCCCAGTGACCTTCTGCCCCCCTATCCCCCCCCCCCCCCGCTGCAGTGTCCTTCTCCCTCCACCCTGGTAGCCCAAGTGAACTTCTTCCTGCCCCTGCTAGCCCCAGTGACCCTCCCCCCATTAGCTCCAGTGGCTTTTTGCCTACCCCCAGTAGCCCCAGTGACCTCCTCTCTCTCCTCCCCCCGCCCCCAGTAGCTCCAGTGATCTCCTCTCTCCCCCACTATCCCCAGTGACCCTCTGCCTCCCCCCTCTATCCCCAGTGACCTTCTCCCTCCTCCCACTAGCCCCAGTGACCTCCCCTTCCCCCAGTAGCCTCAGTGACCTTCTGCCACCTTCCAATAGCCCCATTAATCTCTTCCCTCCCCATCTAGTCCCAGTGACCTTCTCCCTCCCCCCACTAGCTCCAGTGACCTCTCCCCCCACTAGCTCAAGTGACCTTCTGTGTCCCCCACTATCCTATGTGACCTTCTCCCTCCCTCCCCACACTAGCTCCAGTGACTTTCTCCCTCCCCCCACTAGCTTCATTGACCTCTGACGCTTTTCCTCCCATTGTGGCCACTCTCAGTGGGAAGAGGGGGGACGCTCCTCTTTGCTCTGGTCTGAGTAGTACTCTAATGATAATGTAAGTAGGAAGCAGGTAAAGTTCCAGCACTCGACTAAGATTGCTACAGAAGGCCAGGCTGGGCTATACTGTATATTGCTCTGTAAGGGTGTGAGTCCCTCTTAACTGCGTGCTCCGGCGGGGATAAACAGTACATGCATGGGTATAGAGAGAGGAGGCTTGAGCCAGCACTGCCCTAACTGCAGTGCTGGCTCAAGCCTCCTCTCTCTATACTCTAATGATAATGCCTGGTACACACCATGCAATTTCCCGTCAGATTGACAATCGAATCGATAAAAAATTGATCAGAACAATGATCAGAAATCAGATCGGACCTGTTAGAAATTTTTGATTCAACAGTCAATCTGACGGGAAATTGCATGGTGTGTACCAGGCATTATCTGCTGTATAATCTTCTGTGTATGATCTATGGCTTTGAAGCTGGAATTGAGTTAAGGTGGCCATACACTGGTCGATTTGCCATCAGATCGACCAACAGATAGATCCCTCTCTGATCGAATCTGATCAGAGAGGGATCGTATGGCTGCCTTTACTGCAAACAGATTGTGAATCGATTTCAGCATGAAACCGATCACAATCTGTGGAGCTGCCACCCCCCGCATATATTACCTGATCCGGCCGGCGCGAGTCCCCAGGTCTCCGCTGTCTTCTCCGCACTCGGCTCCAGCTTCACTGTACTTCCTGTCCGGGGGTCGTTTAAACAGTAGAGGGCGCTTTACTGTTTAAACTTCCTGCCGGGACAGGAAGAAGTGAAGCCTGCCGGAGCCCAGCGGAGAAGGAGCAGCGGTGACAGCTGGGACACGCGCCGGCGGAGCAGGTAATATATTGCCGCTAGCGTCGGTCGTCGGACATTCGAACGCTGCTATCGACACACTCCCGACCCACCGGTGATCGAGCGAAATCTTCCGCACGGACAGATCGACGGGAACGATCGGTTTTGGACAGAAATCGATCGTTTGGTCAGCATTTGCGCAACGATTTCACAGTCGATTTGATCACAGTGATCGAATCGGCTGTATATTGGCGGGAAAATCGGTAAGTGTATGGGCCCCTTTAGTTTAGTTCCTGCTTAGACAAACTGCTATGTGATCTCCTGTGTTGGCTTAGTAGGTGCTTTCTTTATTTCTGAACTCTACCTCTGGTTTGGCGGCATTGCGACGAACGACTCTGGGGGGACACGCATGTCCCCTCCCCAGGGCTCTATACGAGAGAGGGCAAGGGGGGGGGGAGGAGAGCGAGACACGAAGCAAGCCGGCGGCTTGATCTGTTACATTGCTGCCGGCTTATTGTTACGTGAAGTAATTACGATTGGAATTAACATCAACAGCGCCACCTGCCGGATGCGCCCGGCTAACGGATAAGTACCAAAAATTGTAAAGGCCCATACCCAATACACATTTTTTTTAATGGCAATTTTCACAACAACCATCAATTTTTTTTTTTTTGCGACGAGCATCTCCGCCGGCTTGAGATGTGGGTACAGGTGTGTGATTAACACAAATTGCATTTGGTGATGTGCGGTGATCGCGAGTAGCGACCACAACGGATTGGATATTTAAGATGCCCTACGACTCTCACATAAAAGTACCATGACTGTTGGGGGGGGCGTATTTTTTGACACTCGCCCTGGGTGAAATTTATCCTAGAAACTGCACTGCTGGAGAGACACCATCCGGTCCAGAGTCTTTCCTGGCACTCAGTGTTGCCAGGTAGCGCATAACATCGGTCTCACACACAGCTGGAAGGGGTGAGCTTAGGCTCAGGGCACATTCCTCCGGGGCCAGGTTGGAGGAGGGTAGCAACTGATGACCTGCAGGTGCCGCGTGGTCCTTAAACCTCAGGTAGAATTCACTGAGTTTCTCTGCTAGCTCAATGCTGGGTGGCGCATGTTGGGGGGAGGGCTTATAGTTAGTAGCAGCTTTTAGTCCCTTCCAGATAGATCGTGAGTTTTTCGAGCAGAGGTTTTGTTTCATCCTCTCAGTGAACTCCCTCTTGGCTACCTTCAGTTCACGGTTGAGGTTGTTCCTTGCCCTTTTGTAGTCGTCCTGGTTGCCCGACTTGTGCGCCACTTCCTTGCAATTCCGTAGTCGGTGGAGCTTGTTGGAGAACCATGGCTTGTCATTAGGGTAGACTTTGTAAGATTTAGTTGAAACACAGGTGTCCTCGCAGAATCTGATGTACGAGGTGATATTGTCCACCCACTCGTTCAGGTTCGGTGATTCCAGGGCCTTCCAATCAGTACAGTCAAAGCAGGCTTGAAGTTGGAGCTTGGCCTCCTCTGACCATACTTTAGAGGACTTGTGTACCAGTTTAGCTGATTCTAAGCGCCTCTTGTAGGTGGGGATGAGGTGGATGAGGCCAGTGGCGTAGCTACAAACCTCTGGGCCCTGATGCGGAATCTGGATGTGGGCCCCCCTCCCAGCAACACTCGACGCACACACATATCCAAATCCCTATAGCCAGCTATAGGTCCCCCCAGTATAGGTAGCCAGGCATAGGTAAGCCAGTATAGTTGCCCCCGGTATAGGTTAGCCAGGTAGGTTCCTCCAGCATAGGTAGCCAGTATAGTTGCTCCCAGTATAGGTAAGATAGGCAGGCGCCCCCGGTATAAGTTAGATGGGTAGGTGCCCCCAGTACAGGTTAGCTAGGTGGGTGCCTCTAATATAGGTAGCCAGAATAGTTGCCCCCATCATAGGTTAGATAGGTAGATGCCCCCAGTATAGGTTAGTTAGGTAGGTGCCTCCAATATAGGTAGCCAGTATAGTTGCCACCTGTATAGGCTAACTAGGTAGGTAGGTGCCCCCAATACAGGTTAGATAAGTAAGTGCCCCCAGTATAGGTTAGATAGGTAGGTGCCCCCCAGTATAGGTTAGATTAGGTAGCTGCCCTCCAGTAAAGGTTAGATTAGATAGCTGCCCCCCAGTATAGGTTAGATTAGGTAGCTGCCCCCCAGTATAGGTTAGATTAGGTAGCTGCCCCCCAGTATATAGTTAGATTAGGTAGCTGCCCCCCAGTATAGGTTAGATTAGGTAGCTGCCCCCCAGTACAGGTTAGATTAGGTAGCTGCCCCCAGTATAGGTTAGATAAGGTAGGTGCCCCCCAGGATAGGTTAGATTAGGTAGCTGCCCCCCAGGATAGGTTAGATTAGGTAGCTGCCCCCCAGGATAGGTTAGATTAGGTAGCTGCCCCCCAGGATAGATTAGATTAGGTAGCTGCCCCCCAGGATAGGTTAGATTAGGTAGCTGCCCCCAGTATAGGTTAGATAAGGTAGGTGCCCCCCAGGATAGGTTAGATTAGGTAGCTGCCCCCCAGGATAGGTTAGATTAGGTAGCTGCCCCCCAGGATAGGTTAGATTAGGTAGCTGCCCCCCAGGATAGATTAGATTAGGTAGCTGCCCCCCAGGATAGGTTAGATTAGGTAGCTGCCCCCCAGGATAGGTTAGATTAGGTAGCTGCCCCCCAGGATAGGTTAGATTAGGTAGGTGCCCCCCAGGATAGGTTAGATTAGGTAGCTGCCCCCAGGATAGGTTAGATTAGGTAGCTGCCCCCCAGGATAGGATAGGTAGGTGCCCCCCAGGATAGGATAGGTAGGTGCCCCTCAGGATAGGTTAGATTATGTAGCTGCCCCCCAGTATAGGTTAGATTAGGTAGCTGCCTCCCAGTATAGGTTAGATTAGGTAGCTGCCCCCCAGGATAGGTTAGGTAGCTGCCCCCCAGGATAGGTTAGGTAGCTGCCCCCAAGGATAGATTAGGTAGCTGCCCCCCCAGGATAGGTTAGGTAGGTGCCCCCCAGGAAAGGTTAGGTAGGTGCCCCCAGGATAGATTAGGTAGCTGCCCCACAGGATAGATTAGGTAGCTGCCCCCCAGGATAGGTTAGGTAGCTGTCCCCCAAGATAGGTTAGGTAGCTGCCCCCCAGGATAGGTTAGGTAGCTGCCCCCCAGGATAGATTAGGTAGCTGCCCCCCAGGATAGGTTAGGTAGCTGCCCCCCAGGATAGAATAGGTAGGTGCCCTCCAGGATAGGTTAGGTAGCTGCCCGCCAGGATAGGTAGCTGCCCGCCAGGATAGGTCAGGTTAGGTAGGTGCCCCCACCCCTATAATGGAGGGGGGAGCCTCAGCCGCGGAGAGGGCAGACCGACCTCTCCCTCCCTTCCTCTCCCCGGGCTCCCCCCTCGAAATTCAGAGTGAGCGTGCAGGGTAGCGGCGCTATACTAAACTACTCACCTCCGTCTCAGGTTCCAATCGTCGCTGGTTTCCTCCCGCTCCGCATAGATGCTGATACACGCTGCGTCAGCGTGTACGCAGCATGTGTATCAGCATCTATGCGGAGCGGGAGGAGACCAGCGACGATTGGAACCTGAGACGGAGGTGAGTAGTTTAGTATAGCGCCGCTACCCTGCACGCTCACTCTGAATTTCGAGGGGGGAGCCCGGGGAGAGGAAGGGAGGGAGAGGTCGGGCTTCCCTCCCCGCGGCTCCGGCTCCCCCCTCCATTACAGCGCACACCTTCAATAGCATTCAGGGCAGCGAGCGGCACAGGCAGCACGGCTCTGGAAACGGGCATGGGCCCCCCAGGCCCCTCCCCCGCCTCTTCAGGAGCCGGGCCCGGTCGCGAAGGCGACTGCTGCGACCCCAGGCCCTACGCCCATGGACGAGGCAGTGATCAGAGGATCCAAGTGCTGCCCAGGGGACGGCTTTGTTAGAGTCTTTCAGGGCTGAGTAGCAGTGGTCGAGTATGTTTGATTCCCTAGTGGGGCAGTCGACGTGCTGGTGTAAACGCGGCAGCTCGTGTCTATGGTTGGCTTTGTTGAAGTCCCCCATCACTATAAACAACGAGTCTGGGAGGGCCGTCTCCCACTGGGAGATGGAGTCGCATAGGTCACGCAGGGCAGATTTGACATCGGCGTCTGGGGGAATGTACACTCCAGCACGGATGTAAGAGGAGAACTCCCTTGGCGAGTAGATTGGTCTGCAATTCACAAGTAGGAGTTCTAGATCTGGGGAGCACTTCCTGCCGAGAACAGAAGCACTGGGTCACCAGGCAGAGCCGATGTAGAAGCAGATACCACCGCCTCTCTTTTTTCCCGAGAGGACAGACTCCCGGTCAGCTCGGATGAGGCTGAAGCCTGGGAGTTGTAGGGCATCATCTGGGATGTCCTTGTGTAGCCACGTCTCTGTGAAGCAGAGAACTGGGGTGTTCTTGCCGAGCTCCTTCCTGTCACTGAGGAGGAGCAGTTCGTCCAGCTTGTTGGGGAGGGATTGTACATTTGCAAGAAGGACTGAGGGGATGGCTGACCTCAGTCCTTTTTTCTTTAGCCTCACGAGGGCACCTGAACGACAACCCCTTCGCCGACATCCCCTGTGGGGCCACGGGGCAGATGCTGTGGTTGCCTGGACATAGTTCCAAACAGAATCAAGCAGAAGCCTGCCTTCGTAGGTAGAGGAACCGCATGATTCCCACCGGAGGAGCTGCTCCCTGGTGAGGGTGATACGCTCAGTAAGGGGTGGCGTTGGAGGAGCAGAACCATAATTGCTGGTGTGGGGTTGAGAAGTGGTGGAGGTGGTAGGGCGGCGGCGGCTGCTGGCTGGCGGCATAGCCAGTTGTAGGCCACCCGACCAGATAGACTACAGGGAGGATCAACACAGCTGTCCCAACAGATAAAAAAAAACAGTCCACTCTCCCCCAGCAGCCGGTGGAAACAGTCCACAGTCCAATTGCCACTACCCACAGACCAGATTACCCCACCAAACAGAACAGACAGTTCAAACAGTTCAAATGCCTCACAGTCCGCAGCCCCCACGCAAGCTCAACCCTAGCGTCCTTGCTGACCCCCTCCATGCCCTCTCCTCCACTCTCCCCACCCTAACCTGTCCAAATCTTGCTGCAGCTCAGTATCGCCAAACTCTCTCATCAGCCCTAGAGAAAGCTGCTCCACCAGTATTTCGCCACAACCGACCCCCTAACCCCCAGCCCTGGCGCACTACCCATACTCGCAACCTCCAGAGGGAAACGCGCCACTGAACAGAAATGAAGGAAATCTAGACTTAACCAGGATTTCCTACAGTACAAGACCAACCTGCTGCAGTTCCACACTGCCCTTGCTCATGCGAAGCAGGAATACTTTACCAAGCTCATCGGAGCACAAGCCTTCAACCCCCGGCGTCTCTTTGCCACTTTCAACTCCCTGCTTAAACCCACCCCCCACCCTCTGTTTCCTCCCTCTCTGCCACAGATTTAGCCACCCACTTCACCAACAAAATTGTCTCTATCCGCCAGGAAAAATCCAATTTTAAATCTTCACCTCCCACCCCCCCCCAACCAGCTCCTCCTCCACCCTATCCTCCCCTCACATCCTTTACTCCTACTACCACCTAGGAAGTCATCCACCTACTGCAGACTTCCCATACCACTACTTCCCCCCTTGACCCCAAACCCTTCTGATTTACTCCAGCCTCACTTCACGGAATTGGCCCCAGTCCTCACTACCCTGTTCAACCTCTCCCTATCCACAGGCACCTTCCCCTCAGACTTCAAGCAGGCCACTGTACTACCCCTGCTCAAGAAACCCTCCCTCGACCCCTCGCTACCCTCCAACTACCGTCCTATCTCCCTCCTCCCCTTTGCCTAAAAACTCCTTGAGCATCTGGTTCACAAACGCCTGACCCAGTTCCTAAATGCCAACTCACTGCTAGACCCACTGCAATCTGGATTTCGGCCTGCCCACTCAACCGAAACTGCTCTCACCAAAGTAGTCAATGACCTTGCCTTAGCTAAAGCTGAAGGTAAATACTCCATTCTCCTCCTTCTTGACCTTTCAGCAGCTTTTGACACAGTAGATCATGCCCTACTCCTCCAGTCCCTCCAGTCCATGGGCATTCACGATCTTGCCCTGTCCTGGCTTTCATCCTACCTCTCCAACCGCTCCTTCACAACCGCCTTCAATGAGTCCTCATCCACCCCCAACCACCTCTCGGTGGGAGTCCCCCAAGGTTCGGTCCTTGGCCCCCTACTGTTCACCCTATACACATCCTCCATTGGCAAGGTTATCTCCTCCATGGGTTTTAACTATCATCTGTATGCAGATGACACCCAGATCTACCTCTACACCCCTCACATATCCACCACTACCATGGACAAGGTCTCCTCCTGTCTATCAGCCATCTCCTCCTGGATGTCCGCTAGGTTCCTGAAACTAAACCTAGACAAAACGGAATTTATGATCTTCCCACCCCGGACATCCATAAACCTCCCAGATGTGCATGTCACTGTTAACCACACTACCATTCACCCTACCTCTCAAGCCCGCTGTCTGGGTGTCACCCTGGACTCCGCACTCTCCTTCAATCCCCACATCCAAAACCTCACAAAGTCCTGCAACTTCCACCTTCGTAACATCTGTAAGATTCGCCCTTTCCTGACCTCTGCCACCACCAAACTCCTCATCCATGCCCTCATAATTTCCCGCCTTGACTACTGCAATGCCCTGCTGTCTGGTCTCCCTATGACCCGAACAGCCCCACTGCAGTCCATCATGAATGCAGCAGCCATAATTATCCACTGCTCCCATCGCTCCACCATGGCGCATCCCCTACTTGAATCCCTCCATTGGCTTCCTATCCAGTCCAGAATCAGATTCAAGATACTGTGTCTGACCTACAAATCTGTCCACAAAACCTGTCCAAGCTACATTTCCAATCTTACTCAGAGGTACACACCTAGCCGCTCACTCCGCTCTTCCAATGAACTTCGCCTAACCGCCCCCCGCATCACTCAGTCCCATGCATGCCTCCAGGACTTCTCAAAAGCTGCTCCAACACTATGGAACTCCCTACCTCCACCCATTAGGGCAGCCCCCTCCTTCAACATCTTCAAGAAAGCCCTCAAAACTCACCTTTTCACTCTGGCCTACTACCCCTCACAAGTGCTCTAAACCCACAGCTGAACTCTGGTCTCCTACCTCTCGTGTCCCTACCTCTCCCTTTAGATTGTAAGCCTTTGGGCAGGGTCCTCCTCCTTTTGTGTCCAACCTGATCATGCACCTCCATTACTGTGAACCCATGCTAGGCATCTGAGTGAACCTAACTTGCCTAATCTTCATGCTCCATCCAGTGACTGACTAAGCATTACCTTGTACTCATACTGTGCTGCATGATCTGATCTTTCTTGTATTCAGGTATTGTCTTTTTGCTGTATGTCACCCCTAAATATTGTATGTATCCCTATTTATTGTCCATCGCTGCGTAATATGTTGGCGATTTAAAAATACAATAAATAAATAAATAAAATAAATAAGCAGTTCAATTGCCTCGGTAACAACAGGTAACCACATGTACAGACCAGGCAGGAACAGCAGAATCTCAGTAATACATGGAAGGATCGTACTCACGATCAGCAGCTATAGTCAGCAGTTAGAGTTAGCATAGCAGTGCAGGAAGCAATGTGATATACGGATCTTAGCAGCAGAGCAGCAGCAAAGAGTGCAGTGAGAGTGCAGTGAGAAGCCAACCTTAGCAGTTGAGCAGTCTTACCAGTGATGGCCAGGCAGAAACTGGGTTCGTGCAGGCGGGAGATGGCACAGGGAGGCCTGGATCCCCAGGGAGTGCTGACCTTCCACGTGGTGAGACTTGGCTGGAGAAGTTTGTAGGTTTGGGCTCTGGAATGAGGGGTGCAGCATCAGCTGTGCCGATGAGGGTGAGAGCAGCAATCCCTGCTGGATGCGGAGGGGCAGTACTACAGGATCAGTTACCAGCAGAGAGGGAACGCATGCTCTTGGAGAAGAGGCCTACCACGTGGGGACCACGTGGTGGCTCGCGGACTTCAGCGGCGGCAGGGGACCTGCGGCGAGGAGGGAGTCGCAGCCTGGACTTCTCAGCAGCGGCAGAGGACTGCAGCGAGGAGAGCAGCGGCTTGGAGACTATGGCGGCAGCGGAAGATCCTCAGCGAGCGGAGCAGCTAATGGCAGAGAGGCCGTCTTGTGTTGCCGGCTGAGAGGCAGGCTGCGGGCTACTTGTCCTCAATGGTCCTGCCTCAGTGTCAGCATGGATGGCTGCTGGAGAGTGCGGTAAACGGCAATTTCAGCGGAAGGGCTGCACAATCCTGCCGGGGAAGTTCTTCTTCTGCTGCGCAGGCACCTGCGGGAAGGCAGGTAGCGTGACCTCCAAGCGGCTCTGCTGCGTGTGAGTCCTGTTACCTGAACTTAGATGAATTTGCTGTAGCGCTTTTAAGAACTGAGCTAACTGTCATCTATCAAATATCTAACTCTACTTAATTCTATCTACCACTTAGCTACTTAAAACACTAAGATTGTTGCTAATCAACCAGAAAGGTGAGAAAAAAAAGAAAACTTTGTAGGAGCCTTGTGCCAAGGTAGCCGTCAGTGGCGCCATCTTGATCAAGTGACTGTTGTCAATTTTTGTAAATAATGTTAACTTAATGAATAATGAAGGGGGCTAAAGGATCTACTAATTTTTTTAGGTATATTGATAAGTAGTGTGTGGATCAGGGTTCTCAACAAATGTTTATCAATGTGGGTTGTCCAATTTTTCATGTAAATCTCAATTTATTTTTTCTGGCAGATCAGAAGAAAGGGAAATACTCACATCAAAAACATCAACAACATTAGCTTATGTCAAATGAAGCTACAAACAGGTTGCTCAACTAGCTTGGGAATTCGCCAAGTTTCTCAAGACAAGACATGCAGTGTCAACTACATAAGACAAACAACAAGCAAATAAAATGCAACAGCAAGATTCTTCAAATGTTTGCCCTTCCCAGTAAGGGAGAAATTCAATGTCTTTCAACTAATCTAGATATTTTTTTTATTTATTGTTATTTGTCATTGCACTAGCTCCTATAGCTGCAGTTTAGATTAAAGAAGAGGTAAAGAAAGAGGAAAGAAAAGATGAGGCAAAGGGGGAAGGCTCGGAGTGGTTCATGTAAATCTCAGCTTTTTAGGATCAATCCACAGACGCTACTTTAAATAAACAGCCAAGTTACGTTCTCAGTAATGGTCCTGTCTACTAGGCTCCTTGTTGTCTCGGTTGGATTTCCACTAAGACAATGTTAAAAGCTAATATGCTTTTTGTAGTAGAAATAAGAAAACAGTAGCTGGCACCAAATGCAGCAGAGCGGAACAACTGTAACAGAGACAGGAAGCATGCACATGTTCAAATACAAAGAAGAAAAAGCGGGCCACCATTTCTTTAAAATCCCTTTTTTCCAGTTGGGCAAAGCAGGTACAAAGCAGTGGAGGTATCCTAGTGCCTGACAGCTGTTTTGCTAGCTAAACCAGCTTCTTCAGAGGCACAATATTCTGCGATTTCAGCGAAACAGCTGTTAGGCACTAGGATACCCCCACTGCTTTGTACCTGCCTTGCCCAACTGGAATAAAGGGATTTTAAAGTGGTGCCCCGCTTTTTCTTCATTGTATTCTAATAGCAAGAAGTTTTATATCAGGATGATACCATTTATTGTCTAACTAAAAATGAATAAAAATAAGCAAGCTTTCGACCTTGCAGCCTTCGTCTGGCTTATATCCTGTTAGTTTGCAAACTGGTGGTACAGACAGCTTATATACATGCAACATCAAAAGGGAAAACAGATATTTTTTCTAATAGGTTATCTGTTTAGAAACAGTACTGGGTTTGCTATTTCATCTCACTAATTGTTTGACATATGTTGGCCTATGGACCTCATTTAACCCATCTTGTTACAATTAATTTGTGTTTTGCATTAAGCATAAAAACTTTGACGCATGCACATTTTCTAGAATTTAGGTTACGTACTAATTAGAACTCTCAGTGGCTCAATTAAATATAAGTCTCCTGTGGATTTCTGGGATTTTTTTAAACTACTTTTATCTATGCATCCTGTTAACAAATAGAGTAAATTATTTCTGATATGTTAATATAAGCAAGCATTGATTTCCTGCACAACTCAGCGGGTGCTTGTGACACAGAATTCTTTACAAGTTATTATAAGCTAAGGGATACTCATGCTTAGTATTGTTATGTGTGTCACAGGGACGATATATCTTGTGCGAGCCAAGATTTGTAAGCATTGGGTATTCATGCAGAAAGATGCAATGCCAATAACTGTTTTCTTAATGTCTTTTTAGGTACAAGGGAGCTGAATTGATAATTTGTCTACATTTAACAATATGCTCTGTCCCTATGTTAATAAGAAAGCCAACCTTTCAATGAAAAGTCACTAATCTTCCTCAGTTGTGGTAAAAAAAAAAATGTAAAAGCGGATGTCAAGCACAACAATTATTTGTTGTTTGCCGTAATTAAATGAGAAAAGAGATTTCATTAGGATAACCCAAGAGTTTCAAAGGTATCTTTAGTCCTTGTGTGAACAAATCTGTTAATGGATTAGCAATTGTGTTTTGTTTAACTGCTGCTACTAGAAATTCGATACGCTTCCTTTATTATTTATTTTTGTAATGACTATATGTACCTTCTCTTTTAAACAGTCATAAAAATAAAAGGAGGAGGAAAGAGAGAGAGACAGAGAGAGAGAGAGAGAGAGAGAGAAGAAGAGAGACAGAAGGAGAGATGCGAAGGGAGACAGAAAGGGAACACAAGGAGAGACTCCACCCAACACATAATAGAAACAACAGCTCTTTCTACCTATATTTATAGGATACATCAATTTGTTACACCTTCTAATCTTGCTCTCAGGGGCATATCTGGGTAATACAGTACCAATGGCAAACACTGAAATTGCCCCCTCCCTAGTCAGAGCCTCCTTCATCTCTGAAAACAGCATCCTTTCTTGCGTACATGTGTTATGGTTGCCTGTGTTTTTTTGGCCCAGGATATTGCTGAAGTTACTTTTTGGGAAATATCTCCTCTCAGGGGCGTAGCAATAGGGGGTGCAAAGGTTGTGACCGCATCAGGGCCCTTGGGCCAGAGGGGCCCCAAGGGGCCCTTCAGCAATTGCGAATTAGCTTTCTCTTGGTCCTGCGCTCATAATAATCACTTCTCTAGATACTTTAAAAAGTGGTAATCTCTACGGAACTGAGGATGGCAGACAGAGATTGCCTGAGAGGCTGGGGGATGGCCATACACCTTGCAAGTGCAGATAGACCGTGGAGGTCTCAGCATCTGGTGAGTTGTTACCCTTAGGGGGGAGCATGGTGCATTTCAGAGGTGGTTGACTGCTGTCTTTCCAAGAATTTATGACGTAATAGTGCCTGTGGAGTCGATAACCAGAGTTGGCAGTGATTAGGAATGAGAGCGCTCTACAGATTGATGAGAGCCCCCTTTGCAATTGCAGGTTTATTTATTTATTTATTTATTGCATTTATAAAGCGCCAACATATTACGCAGCGCTGCTTCAGGTTGACTGAATTTGCAAGTTCTGCTATGTGGATTTGCAAGGACATTGCATTAGCAATTTATAAACATTCAGTTCCCTACATGTGTCAGCGTTTTTAAATCATTGATATCTATTATGTACAAGATCACTATGTTGCTCTGTGGTTTTTGATTCAATTTTCACTTCTCTGGTCTGGTGCTATCTTTTGGTCTTTTGGTCTTTTGAGCTACAAAGGAGAAATGTAGTTATTCCAGAAATGTTAACAGTTTATATGAGGTGTTTGTATTCCTTATGTACTACCTCTATTCTGACAGTCACAGTCTCAGCCCGCTGGTGTAGAGTTTTAACAAAACCCAGTGTGCGTTCCAGTGGATGGTAGGAGACACACAAGGAGATACTAGCCTTTGTGAGGGATTTTCCTGTAGACATCCATCTATAAGCAACCATCCTGTTTGACCTGTAGCATACAGTACTAGAAGGCCAGTTTGCTGCTGTGTATTTCCTTAACAGCCATTGTTCAGACTGACATAGATGGCTTCTCTCACCTTCCTCTGTGCTCAAAATGTGTAATCTTACTGTCCTCAAAAGTGTTCCCCCCTCCATGACCATGAGGTGTTAGTCAACCACAAAGCCTTGGCCTGCGCTGTTTGTACTTCCATTTTATAAATGCCTGGGTATCTTATTCACTCAATAGAAATGAATAAAGTGCTGTTGTCTTGTAATGATACATCTTTTAGGTGTCCATTTGACTCTATATTTATCGTTATATGGATTTCTATATCATACTTAACTATACTTTTTTTCACAGCTCACAGGTATAATAATTTAGAGTGTACAAAGGTTTTGGCATTGTTCATAATCCATATATGCTATGATCATTTTTTATTGCTTGAGGGACAGGATTTGCAAAACAGTCTTTCTGTGCCCAAGACAGATAATTTTGTCATCAACCATTAATTCACCGTCAACCATGAATTAGTCCCCTCATTGTCGAATTGTCACCTGATTAGATGAATTAGTCACCTGATTGGACACCTGATGGTCTTTACCTCGTTCTGGATAGAAAATCAACAAAAAGGGCATGCCAAGGGCCCAATATAGTTTAGTATGTCATATATTGCAAATATGTTGAGCATGAAAGGCATATATGGTTAAACTAACAAGCAAGGGTCACCACTAAAAGCAACCACCCCACTTGGGTTAAGAAGTTGCTCTCTGTAGATAGCACCACTCCATCAAAGGTGGATTTTACAATGAGACAAGGATTGGGACAGAGGCACCAAAATAGGGTAAAAAATGTTTACAACCCATTTAAAAAAGGAGGTAGTGGTGGACTTACCTATTCAGTAAGTAGACACAGATTCTGTTGATTCTAGTCAACAAAAGATACTCATGTACTTGAATAAATTTTGTTGACTAAAATTGACAGAATCTGTGTCTACTTACTGATAGAGATGGCTCAAACTTCAGATTTTGGGTTCGCAAAAAAAAAAAACCATAAAGGGACTATATATAAATGCACAAGGAAAACAATTGGCTCTTGGGTGCATGCAGAAAAACTTTACATTTTATTCTTGCTTATATCAAAAAGAATTTACTAAAGGGTTTCAAAAATACATATATATTATACACAAATGTGACAAACACCAACTATAAAATACACACCCATTAAAAGGACCATCTGAACAAGACCCCACCCTTAGAAAAAGCCCCCCTTACAAAAACCTGTGGAGGCTGCAGTCCTCCCCCTGAGACCAAGTTCTGGTAATAAAGTGCACTTCTAAAGATCCTGGCGAGTATTGGAAACCATCTGGTGGTTGTTGCTAAACAAAAGATGGACAGAGAGTAAACATGGTCATGCCCAGGCGATGTTGAAGCTTATAGGTTGATAAATGAAAGCATAGCCGGAAATGAAGCTTGTAAGTGGGTTAGTGAAGCATAGATGTTACTTCATATATATCTCGTTCAAAAGGCTTGAGATCTCTACTCCATTCACAGTTCAATCCCAATCGCAGACTATAGCAAACAAAACAAGCATGGCAGGAAGCACAGTTTCTTTGCACATAGAGCTGGTGGCATAAGGCGACACAGATGGCTATTTGCATCCATATACAGTTCAATCCCAATCGCAGATTGCAGGAAGCAGCAGAATTAGTGGGACACACAGTTGCCTTTCAAGCAGAGCCAATGTCATAAAGGAGCCAGTTACTCATATTGAGGCCAAGAGAACATGCAAAGGAACTCAATCACAGTCCCAAATATGCCTTATGCTGGAAGATTGCTTTCAAGTTCCATGCTATCATCAGAATGGTGCCAGTTTATACAGCCATGGATCATATTATAGTTACCAGACCCAAAAGTCACCAGGGTGGTCGGAGGAAAAGAGTAGGTGTCATGTCAGACGATCCGCACAGCGCTCAGTCAGTACATGACATGTTTCGCTGAATCATCTATCAGCCTCTTCAGATGCAGAGCGCCACACGTGCAAACAGCCCCCCGTGTATTAACAGCAGAGCCGCTATTGAAGATAAGTCTAAGGAACCTCCCCTTCATCCCCCCGTCTGGAGAGCCACGCCGGTCGCAGCTCTGACGCTTGCCAGATCCGCCCACCATCCGAGCATTAAGCCGGAGGTGGAGGGAGGGAGGCGTCATGCGCACAAGGGTGGATCGCATATGACGCGCTCCATCTGGGGTCGCGATCTACAGGCTGCGGCGCTGTGGTCCAGTGTCTCCACCCAGCATACCTGATGGCGCTGGGGTGGGGGGCGTGTCACGCATGTCTCCGTGGAACGCATACAATGCGTCCCATACGGAGACCAATGCGGATGGAAGCCGCATCACACAGTGTCCGCCCAGATGGGAGGGGCCGTGTGTGCAGAGGATCCCAGCCAGGAGACACAAGACGGGGAAACAAAGGGAGGGGAGAAGCAGCCAATCAGACATAAAATAAAAAACAAAGACATCAATTATATGTACATATATCCATCTCAGAAAAGCACATCAAGATAATACAGATTATGTTCGCTTTGTGGGCCTGGACAGAATCCATCCCCACATTAGGGGGGGGGGGATATCGATAAACAATTATTACAGTTAGAACTAAGGTGGATTTTTGATTTAAATGCTACTCAGGGTAGGGGTCTTAATGATGCCGTTCACTATGGAGCTTTCTTACCTCCCTATGTGAACAGGTAGATTCTCTACTAGGACACATATCTTGATATATATATATACGGTCCCGTTCCCTACTTTTTCTTCTCTCTCCCTCTGCTCTAGGTATTCCTGCTTGGGGGTAGCTCTCACTTTTAATGAGCCTGTTTTTGAGAGTTTTTGTACTTTGTTTATGCATTGCGGACTCGTTTTTTTCTGTGTTGATATGCGATGGAGACTTATTCTGTTTAAATATATATGCTTTCTTTTGGATGCATATTCTTTCTTAAAAGGATGGGTATGTGCGGATGGGGTTCTTCCCCCCCCCCCCCCCATCTTTTTTTGGGCATTTGCCCATTGAAATCTATGAGAGTTGTATTTGTAAATGTAGTCATTTCAGCATTTTTTTCTGAGATGGATATATGTACATATAATTTGTCTTTGTTTTTTATTTTATGTCTGATTGGCTGCTTCTCCCCCTCCCTTTGTTTCCCCATCAGGTATGCTGGGTGGAGACGCTGGACCACAGCGCCGCAGCCTGTAGATCGCGACCCCAGATGGAGCGCGTCATATGCGCTCCACCCTGGTGCGCATGACGCCTCCCTCCCTCCACCTCCGGCTTAATGCTCGGATGGTGGGCGGATCTGGCAAGCGTCAGAGCTGCGACCGGCGTGGCTCTCCAGACGGGGGGATGAAGGGGAGGTTCCTTAGACTTATCTTCAATAGCGGCTCTGCTGTTAATACACGGGGGGCTGTTTGCACGTGTGGCGCTCTGCATCTGAAGAGGCTGATAGATGATTCAGCGAAACATGTCATGTACTGACTGAGCGCTGTGCGGATCGTCTGACATGACACCTACTCTTTTCCTCCGACCACCCTGGTGACATTTGGGTCTGGTAACTATAATATGATCCATGGCTGTATAAACTGGCACCATTCTGATGATAGCATGGAACTTGAAAGCAATCTTCCAGCATAAGGCATATTTGGGACTGTGATTGAGTTCCTTTGCATGTTCTCTTGGCCTCAATATGAGTAACTGGCTCCTTTATGACATTGGCTCTGCTTGAAAGGCAACTGTGTGTCCCACTAATTCTGCTGCTTCCTGCAATCTGCGATTGGGATTGAACTGTATATGGATGCAAATAGCCATCTGTGTCGCCTTATGCCACCAGCTCTATGTGCAAAGAAACTGTGCTTCCTGCCATGCTTGTTTTGTTTGCTATAGTCTGCGATTGGGATTGAACTGTGAATGGAGTAGAGATCTCAAGCCTTTTGAACGAGATATATATGAAGTAACATCTATGCTTCACTAACCCACTTACAAGCTTCATTTACGGCTATGCTTTCATTTATCAACCTATAAGCTTCAACATCGCCTGGGCATGACCATGTTTACTCTCTGTCCATCTTTTGTTTAGCAACAACCACCAGATGGTTTCCAATACTCGCCAGGATCTTTAGAAGTGCACTTTATTACCAGAACTTGGTCTCAGGGGGAGGACTGCAGCCTCCACAGGTTTTTGTAAGGGGGGCTTTTTCTAAGGGTGGGGTCTTGTTCAGATGGTCCTTTTAATGGGTGTGTATTTTATAGTTGGTGTTTGTCACATTTGTGTATAATATATATGTATTTTTGAAACCCTTTAGTAAATTCTTTTTGATATAAGCAAGAATAAAATGTAAAGTTTTTCTGCATGCACCCAAGAGCCAATTGTTTTCCTTGTGCATTTATATATAGTTTTTGTTGGCATGGTGCATGCATAAAACATTGTTTGACACTTGATTCCATACATGTTATATGGTTTATCCATTTGTTTGGCTTTCCTGCATGGTCCTCCTTTTCTCCTACAAACCACCATAAAGGGACTATTTCTGGCCACAAAAGTGATGGAAACGTTGTTTTAAGGGGGGCATGGCGGAGTGGGATACATGCCAAAAGTCCCTCAGAAAATTACGTATTTGATGCACATTGCATTGCTAAATTGGAGGCATAAAGTTCTTTAAAGCATCTTGTGTGTGTATACATCGATCAAGTAGTGTAAGTAGAGTACAGTTTGGATATCGCCTTTTTGGAAAACTATTAATTGTGGCCTGGTATCTTCCTCTGCGCTGTCCCAATCATCACAAATTTTCAGAAGGCCTGAGAGTCCACCAGCTTGTATGGTAACAGCTGGTGGGCTAACAGTTCCAACAACAAAGATAAAACGCCTGGGTCTCCACCTGGATTTGTGCAAAAATGCTGGTTTATTGTACCATAGTAATAGAAAAAACACACAACGTTTCGGCCAGCGGCCTTTATCAAGTGTTACACACACTGAGTGAAAACTCACATATAAATCACAAATTGTGTCTTAAAACACACCCCTAAGGGCGGGCACTTACTTAATTAGAGAGATTTAAAGCAACAGCACATGGAATACAGTAGGTCACAAGAAACATCTTAAATTCCAATCCTCATTAAGTCCATCTGGGACCAAAGTGTTTAACCTACTGATCCATCTACTTTCCCTTCTTACAAGGGTTGTTTCATTGTCCATTCCTTCTCCAGCTGTGACTTTCTCTAATACACACCATCTTAATTTGCTCACCATGTGGTTGCAATTATAGAAAAGTTTACCTACAGGAGAATAAAAATTCTTTTCAGGATCATTGATATACTTCCTGTACAATCTTATGTCACTCCTATGCTCATTGATCCTTACTCTGATGGGTCTGGATGTTCCAACAAGCCAGCTGTCAGATGCCGGGCAAGGGGGTGACTGACAAACATTGGCTTCTTCCGCTGAAATATTTCCTTAACGCACACCTGGCTGCTGTGGTCAGAGAAGAAGGAACTGCTCCAGGTGAGAGGCAGAGTGGAGGAAGGTGGCTGTGAAAGTGTGATGTACATTCTCTGCTTAGTACACAGAAGCCCAACTTATTTAACCTCCTGAGCGGTATGGACGAGTTCAGCTCGTCCATTACCGCCGGAGGGTCCTGCTCAGGCCCTGCTGGGCCGATTTTTATAAAATAAAAAGCAGCACACGCAGCTGGCACTTTGCCAGCCGCGTGTGCTGCCTGATCGCCGCCGCTCTGCGGCGATCCGCCACGAGCAGCGGCGAAAGAGGGTCCCCCCAGCCGCCCGAGCCCTGCGCAGCCAGACCAATCAGTTCCGGCCAGCGCTAAGGGCTGGATCGGAGGCGGCTGACGTCAGGACGACGGCTGACGTCCATGACGTCACTCCGCTCGTCGCCATGGCGACAAGAAAAGCAAAACAAGCAAAACAAGGCTCATCGCGGCTCTTCTTATTACTTCTGATCGCCGGAGCGCCCCCTAGTGGGCTTTCATGCAGCCAACTTTCAGTTGGCTGCATGAAATAGATTTTTTTTTTTAAAAAACCCTCCTGCAGCCGCCCTGGCGATCTCAATAGAACGCCGGGGAGGTTAATAAAGATTTAGTATTCCTAAAAGTGTAACAAATGCAGAAAGAATATATACAAAAATATTTACAAAACCAGGAATAAAAATGATAAAGACACACACCAAGACATTTGCTATTAAATTGATATGGAATAAAACAGAAATAAACATTACTCTGTGTAATGTCTAACCACTTAAGTACCAGAGGTCTCTCCCCTTTTAAGGACCAGAGTCTGCTAGTACAGAAACAGCGGAATCTCGATTAATTGCCACACATACCCGCTGCAACCGCCATCACTGTCACACTTTGGGAACATGGGCCACCTACTCTGCCGTCTTTATGAAGGCAGAGGAGTTCCTGTGAGCCAGCCAGGAGCCGCTTTCATTGGCTCCTGGCCCTGTCTTTCAATGAAAGCCAATGGAAGTTGTGTACATTGAAAGAGAGGGCCAGGAGCCAATGAAATCGGCTCCTGACCCGCTCACAGGGCTCTGTTGTCATAGAGACAGGCAGAGCGAGTGAGCTGCGATGGGAGACAGTGGGGATTCAGTGGCAAGATCGGTGGGAGCAACAAAAACAGCGGATACGCGCTGCGGTGGTTAATTTAAATATATGCCCTGGCAGCCAGGTAACCATCAAAACAGGGCATAGATTTCAATTATCAAGGTCCAGAAGTAGCTAATTTCTGGCTGTGGAAGGACATGAGCTCTGATTAGAACAGAGACTTCTCTGGCTCAGGGAGCCAACTTGAGAAAAGCTTACTGCCTCTGAGAGCTAGTACTTATAGGACAGAACACCCAAACTTCTAATGCAAAAATAATCCAATTGTCTCCTTGGTACATCCAGGCTCCACCTTTACATGTAACATGCAAACATCAGAGCTTCCCGTGGAAATGCTTTTAAGTTATGCATTGACATCCTTGGCAAATACAGACACACATCAGACTATTCAGGTGTTTTTGGCAGCTCCCTATTCTACAGATGTTTACATATGACAATACAGCGTTTTCATTGACCATAGTTCAACAGAGACTAATTGCCTGATTCCTCATTTCTAGTGGGCTAATTAACTGCAGGTGTTTAAATGTCATAAGCAGACTTCAAAGGAACCGAAAACATATGACCTTAGAATAGCAGATGGAATATCTTTCCCTCTCCAAAGGCGATATAATACACTGCATGACACACACAGTGGAGATAATGTGTACACAAAATGGATTCCACATAAGGTCACACAAGATGGCTTTCATGTCCTGTATGCCATCACACTGCATATATCTTTACAAGTAAAATAACCTTTAAAGAAAAACATTTCTTTGTTGCAGCTTATAGAACTCCTGCAATAAATCTGCAGTGTATTTACTTCCTGTTTTATGGAAGCACACAAAGGGTTAACATACTATGTTAACATATTAGCTGTGTCTGTTGAGGACTGCCGCATTTCTGAGCAAATTACACTTCTGATTACTTGAAGATGAGGGGGAATTAGACAGGCTCTTCTCTATAAAAACACACAGGGTACATATGTCTTTGCTTTTCTTGTGTCCTTTGCAAGAGTTTGCAAGAGTTCAGGTCCACTTTAAGGTCTTTAGAATAGGCGCCGTGTTTACCTGCCTAAAAATGTTATGTGCAGCTGTCTGAGATGCCTGAAAACTTGCTTTACCCTGTCTAAACATTTTAAATTGCAGGCAATATGTGAGGACTGAAAAATCTGGCAATTACCTGCCTAAAACATTGCAGGTCTTTCAGAAAGCAGGTCCTAGCCGCACATAGGACTCCCAGGCAGCACTTGTCCATGAAGATCAATAATTATGTTAGCTGCAGCTTGGATGTACAGTATAAAACGGTCCTATGAAATGAAGACCACATACACCTCTGGGTGTCTAAGATAGACACGTGACAAGAGCTTGCAGAACATGTGCTAGAGGTGCTTGGCTGCCTTGCATGTTAGGGATGAGCAGGCAAATATCTACATTTTTATCTTGCAGCCAATTGGCCCATTTTTGGTAACCACATTTTTTTTTATAGAATTGCTTTGTATTTGACTTTTGCTTTTTTCATGAATTTGCCTGCAAATTTCGGACAAAATTGCATTGAAGTCAAGGGTGCCAACTTTAGCAGTTAATAGCAAAGCCCTCATGAATGTTATAATCACTATATGTATACTTTACCAGTCCATATGGTTCATTATGTGGGGGTCTCTGAAAAAGGGGGGCAGTAAAGCCTCCCCCTCTCCCCAGACCTCTTGTCCATACCATGGGCAAGGGGCTCTTCCCCACCTCTGGTGTCCAGGAGGTGGAGGCCCTGGAGGGATTTATGGTGGCATCTGGAGTTCCCCTTAAAATAGGAGACATGCAGGTCCTGCCCTCCCCCCATGGTGAGATGAGTCTAGGGATACTAATGTACCCACCCATTTTTACAAAGAGTTAAAGTTAAATAAAATGTAACAGTGAAAAAAGTCCTTAATTGTTCTCAATTAACCATAAATATGTACCTTTAACTAATGATTGCATGCCAATATCCTGTAGATGTTGATTGAAATTCACCACTGCACATCCATTGACTTGCAGCACACATTGACCCCTGTCGACACTTGCTATACCTCTGGCTGAGGTGGATTTCCATTCATCTGTTATTGGACCAATGGGGAGCCCTTTCACCACTTTGAAAGATGCTTTGCTGAGTCTTGCTATACATTAGTATAGCAAACCACCTAGTCCCCGTGTACACTGCTGCTGGCACCTACTGCCTGCATCCCCACCAGTGGCCAAAGCACCTCCTGTCACCACCCACAGTACAAAAGACACTCCCGGCACCTCTTCCACCCATTTAACCACCAGCACCCTGCCACTGGACCCACCATTTTAAGGGATCCCATTGGTTAGTGTATTAACAAATTCAAATTTGCATTTTCAGGGGTTTCCTTTGAGTCCAGGGGCGGTGACTATGGGAGTAGCTGGGAGTTTTTCTAGCAGGTACATCTTCTTTGTTTTGTTTTTTCTTTTTAAACTTACTATTCTTAACTAAAATTAAGGACGTAAATATGATTTAACTCAGTTTATCATGTTTACTTTAGGTGCACAATGGCCCAGGATCTCCATAGGAAATATTATTATTGATGATTTATGTTGCTGCACCATCAACTTCTGTGGTGCTGTGCATAATAAGAAACAAAGGTACGTAAACATACAGACAGTGGTATACATAACAATATACTCAATGGTACATAATACAATATAGTCATTGGTACATAATACAGACGTGGTAGACAAAATACTACTAATAGTGAGTGACTAATGTACAGTGACTAGCAAAACATACAGCATCTTACAAGATGTAAAAGGTAGAGAACCCTAAACTTGTGAGCCCCACTGTCCCTTGCAATATTCTGCTATTGAGTGAGGTCTAGGACTGAGTAAAATAATCCCATCTGATTATGAGTAATCCATGAATGGGCCATGTTGAAGAACTCTCTCCACTACTTATGCCATATAAAGAAATAGGCAACAAAGGATAAAAAAAGGTCTGGAGTTTAAAGCGTACATCTTGGCCTTCAAACCAAGATTTTCCTCACTACTTACATTTTATTTATAATATCATTTCTCCCAATGTTAAATGCCTTTGACATTGTTACCTATTATATATGTTGAAAAAGAGGTTACTCGAGTTTTCAAAACAACATAGATGTCAAATTCTTATAAATATATTATTATGAGCTATGTGTATGTTAATTCTCTGGGCTCTGCTATAGATTTCCCTTTATTTGAGTTTCTCATTAAAATGTCTAATGTTAAATAAGGCAGCATTATCCTTGATTAAATGTGTCTGCTCTGAACAAGCAATGCTTTATTTGAATCTGCTAAGAGATGGAAAAAGGTACTTAATTAATATGACTTATAAAAACTTGCGCCTAACTTACCAAACAACCATCAAAGTACATGGCCAGTGCTGTATACAAAAATGGCTTTCCTCTGTATTTACAGGCTGAAAAGCTACAAAGGTACACAAATAATTAGCATCTTTCTATACATGAATGCATAAATGAAACCTAACATCAAGCCGAAGCAATTGCAAGCAGTACACTGTTTGAACCAACCAAGGGATAGAGCAAGGTGCTTAATGACTTTGAATAACCCTAACAAAATTGTGAGCTTAACTAGTCTCCAATCAACCATCAAAGTACTGTGTTCATCAGCACTGTGTACATTTTTTATACATGCATACATATGCCAAAAATGTACAAAGGTACTAAAATAATTAGTGCCTTGCTCTGTATGTGTACATAAATTAAACTTAACATCGGACCTGTTAATGAGACAAAAGTAAAAAAAATACTTAAAGTTAACCCTAGGTGAAAATAAATGGATGAGATAAACAATTGTATTTATGCTCCTACTCCTAAAATTGACTTTTTAGATATCCCATGAGTTTATTTTATATATAAACATTTGCAAATTAGATTGAATGATTTGTTGCCTCTGCTCCGTGGCAGTCTAATAAGTGTCCCAGAGTTAGAAAAACATCAATAGTTCATGAATGTTATCTCCCTCAGCTCTCAGAAGTTGTATTCTGCCAGGAAAGCTTTATGGCTGTTAGCTATTAGCTTACCAGTGGTGTTTACTATGTTCTCGACAAGGCACAGAAAAGACAGAAGCTGTCACTTCCATGCCTAAAAATTAACTATTTCAGGTAGCCAAATAAAACAAGTAGAACAGCCTGGGTATTAATATGTTTTGCACTGTACATACACATGTACACTTGTCGCCTCGGGTATATGGAGGCTGCCATATCTATTTCCTTTTCAACATTACCAGTTGCCTGGCAGCCCTGCTGATTTATTTGGCTGCAGTAGTGTCTAAACCACTCACGTGGAACAAGCATGCAGCTAATCTTGTCAGATCTTACGGATTGCTAAATGCTTGTTCAGTGTCTATGGCTTAAAGTATTAGAGGCAGAAAGGAGCAGCAAGATGGACAGGCAACTGGTATTGCTTAAAAGGAAATTAATATGGCAGCCTCCATATCCCTATCACTTCAGATGTCCTTTAAAGAGGAATTTTATTGAACACAACCTAAGTCTAGTTCACTGTAGGGATGGCCTGAACTGTTCGCCTGGTCAATAGTTTGCGGTGAACAAGGGGTGTTCGCGTTCGCTCCCTCAGGCGAACACATGGCGTGTTTGACCCACCCCTATACATTATAATGAAGCCAAACTTTGAACCCTTACCATGAATCAGCAGACACATTGCAGCCAATCAGCTATCCCTTCCACATGCCCCGACCCCCAGGGGCGGCGCTACCATTAAGGCAAAGGAGGCAGCTGCCCCAGAGCTTGTAGGGGCCCCCAGTGGCTACAAGAGGAAAAAAAAATTTCAAAATCGGCCTTATAGTTTTTGAGAAAATCGATTTTAAAGTTTCAAAGGAAGAAAAAACACATTTAAAAACCTGCTGACTTTAATGGTTAATAGCAAATCCACCTTAAATGCTAGAAACCCTAAATTTGCAGGGAATGTTAAGGAGATCATTAGGAATAAGAGGAAAAACAATTTTTCAAAAAGACCTTATAGTTTTTGAGAAAATCGATTTTAAAGTTTCGAAGGAAAAAAAGTATACTTTTAAATGCGGTAAATGTCACTTTTAGTAGCAAACCTAACGGTAGTGTAATTTTACATGCATCAAACGAAAGCGCAATAAATTTCCTGACGGGGTTTCCAGGGGGTCTATACGCAGCCGCAGCGCTTTGGCCAGGGATCACTATACAGCCGCAATATGGCTGTATGAACATCCCTGGCATGTTTTTCCTATTTTCCCAATTTTTTTTTTATGTTTAGAGTGTGGGAATTAAAAAAAAATTGTGGGGTCCCCCCTCCTGAAACTTTTTAACCCCTTGTCCCCCATGCAGGCTGGAATAGCCAGAATGTAGAGCTCCGACCGATTGGGGCTTCACACCCTGACTATACCAGCTGCAAAAAAGGTCTCTTAATGCCGATTTTTGTTCCGGGGTATATGTTGGGGGGGCCCCCAGGTTTATTTTGCCCTGGGGCCCCATTGTTGCTTAAACCGGCCCTGCCGACCCCCACCTACCAGAAATCCAGCACAGCAGCCATTTTGCAGTCTTTGTTTGGCTTCTGTGCTAGGCAGGCAGATCAGGGAGAGTGTGCTGCTGACATGGAGAGTGTTAAGTATCCTTGTGTTCTGTGTCCTCAATGCAGATTCTTGCTGCTACCACATTGTCCTGAACAGCTAAGCCCTTCTTAGGGGTGATACATTGTTTTTCTTGGTATTGTATTATTTTTCTGTAGCCAGTGCACAAGTTAGCTGTTGGAGACAGGTCTGCTGGTCCTAGTAGTGCACCGACCATAACCCAATAATCTTTCACCACCACTACTGGCATCTAGTATCCAGTACTGCACCCTGTATAAGGCCTCAGTGCAGAATCTGTGGTTTTTTTGGACACTTATCTGTCAATGAACTTCCTTAGCCCGACCATAGAGGATGGAAAACCATGATCACCTACACTCCCACTAACATGAGCACAAGCACGGCGGCCACTACACCCCACTACACAAAGATTGCTGCTGGGAGGGCTAACATTTATGTCCTGGAGGTGTCAACTAGCAAAAACAATGATTTGCTGACCTGAGGTTAACACTAAAGCTCTTTGCAGTCGTTTGTGGTTAGGGATGCTCAGTAAATTCCGCGGAATTGTTAATTCTTTGATTCCGGCCGGAATTAGGTCAATTGCGATTCCGGTAGTCGGAACGGAATTACTAAACCTCTCAAACGGAATTCCGCGGAAATTTTAATTTTTTCCGCGGAATTTTCTGGAATAAACCCAACAAATCCTCCTCCTCCTCAACCTCCTCCCCCTCCCCCTCCTCCTCCTCCTCCTCCTTTTAAAATGTGCCTGTCGATTGAAGTCTATGGTGGTTTACCAGATGCACCTTGAAAAACAAAGCAGATCGAGAGCCCCAATAGTGCAGTATGTCAAACCAATTGGTCATACGAGTAAATATATGAGAATATACTCACAAAGGTGGGATACCTCTGGTAACCACTCAGTAGGCAGGTGGGGAGATTAAACCCGACCCCATTTGGGTTAAAAATGTTGCTCTCCATAGAAGTTGAAGGAAAGGGGTAACACCCCTCCACCAAGGGTGGACACTCAGATTAAACAATTGATCAAAACGGAGGCACCAGATAAGGATACAATTATTAAAAAACATTTAAAAGGGGAGGAAGTGGTGGACTTACCTCCCACAAGTAGACACACGATCAGTTATTCACTGAAAATTATCTTTATTCAAATAGACTCCAGAGTGATAGCAACATGTTTCACAGCTTACAGCCCACTTCATCAGGCAATATGTTGAGCTTGTAAACATCCAGACCAGGTATAAGCACCTTTGATCATACCTGATCTGGATCTTTACAAGCTGAATCTTTGCAACGGAGACGCTCATATCTAGCCTGGATCTTTACAAGCTCCACATATTGCCTGATGAAGTGGGATGTAGCCCGTGAAACGCATTGCTATCAATGTGGAGTCTATCACTCTGGAGTTGCTATCACTCTGGAGTCTAATAGCAAAGTCCCCTTCATGCTAGAAACACCAAATTGCAAGATATAAGAAGAACAGTGAGAACAAGAGAAAAAAAAATTCAAAAAGACCTTATAGTTTTTGAGAAAACCGATTTTGAAGTTTCACAGGAAAAAAGTATACACTTAAATGCAGTAAATGAGAGTTGATGTAGCAAACCTAACGATAGTGTAAATGTACATATAACAAAAGAAAGAGCAATGAATTTTATGATGAGGTTTCCAGGGGGTTCGTACGCAGTGCGTATGGACTCCCTGGAAACCCCTCTGGAGCAGCAATGCTTGGGCCAGGGATCGCTATACAGCCGCAATATGGCTGTATAAAGATCCCTGGCATCTTTTCCTATTTTTTAACCTTTTTTTTATATTTTCAGAATGTGGGAAATGTAAAAAAAAAGCTATGTGGGGTCCCCCCTCCCGAGCCTTCTTAACCCCTTGTCCCCATGCAGGCTGGGATAGCCAGAATGTGGCACCCCAACTGAGTGGCACATGGTATGGGTGGGGGCTCCGGGGGAGAGGGACAGTCAAGTCTTTCCCTCCCCCCCAGAGCCCTTGTCCAATCCTTGGACAAGGGGCTCTTCCCCACCTCAGGTGCCCCAGGAGGAGGTGAAGGTAGCCAACTCCCTGGGTGGGGGTTCATGGAATCATTTCCATAAAGGGTTAAATTAAATAAAAACACAACCATGAGAAAAGTCCTTTATTGTTCTTAATTAACCAGAAATTATTACCTGTATCTTTAAAAAAATGTTCCCCAGCCAATATCCTCGGAAAAGATCCCACGCCAATATCCTCTATCTTGTCACCTTCTGTTACATCTTAATTGAAGATCTCCGCTCTCCTCCCCGCCCACCGCATCTATAGTGCCCACCTATGCTGTCACCCTGGAGCACCCACAGCACCTTGATGTCAGCTTTTAATCACGAATACCAACTGGTGATCACGAGTCAGATAACGAGTGCGATCACGTGTGCATTCGTGATCAGCATTTGGGATCGAGAGCTGATCACGAATGCCGATTACAACCTTGTGATAGCAAAAAAAGGCTCTTGATCATGAGCTCGTGATGAGCACCCCTAAACATCATAGCCTAAGGTAAACATCACTGAGTGGGTAGGATTGCATACCAATATACCAATATACAGTTCTAAGAAGTTTTTCTGATTCTAAAACCAGGATAATCCATGTAAAAATTGGTATCTTGAACAATTTTATGTTGTGCTATGCATCATTATGGGTCCTCTTTAAGTAACAAAATTGTTATTATTATTATTATATAGTATTTATATAGCACTTACATCTTCTGCAGTGCTTTAAAGAGCATAGCCTTGTCACTAATAGAGATGGCCCGAACGATTCTTGGTGCGAACATCGGTGGATCGTGTTTGCGTTCGCGAACTTTTTGCGAGTTCAACCCGCCCCCTATACTACATTATTGGGCTAAAGTTTGACCCTCTACATCACAGTCAGCAGACAGATGGTAGCCAATCAGGCTACACTCCCTCCTGGAGCCCCCCCCCCCTTATAAAAGGCAGCTGCGTCGGCCATTATATCACTCTGTGTGCTGCGTAGTTAGTGGGAGAAGGGAGAGAGTTGCTGCAGAGATTAGGGAAAGCTTAGTTAGGCTGTTGTTAGGCTTGTTAGCTTGCTCCTTGCTGATACTTATTGCTAAAAAGCACCCCAAAACAGCTCTTTTGAGAGCTAATGTTGTTCTTGTGATCTGTTTTTTTTGTGTTTAATACAGCCCTTGCTAATTGCTATACTGTGCCAGGCCCAGCACATTCAGTGCCTACCTTTTCACTGCACCTGTATGTGTGACAGCAGCACATTTGTAATACCAGTCCGACCGTGCACACCTGTTCATGTTCACTGCACCTGCGTGACAGCATGCAGTGTTATATACCAGTCACTGCTTAACTTTTCACGGCACCTGTGTTTGTGATGGCTACACATTTGTAATACCAGTCCATGCATACCTGTTCATGTTCACTGCACCTCCATGACAGCACGCAGTGTTATATACCAGTCATTGCATAACTGTTCACTGCACCTGTGTGTGTGACAGCTGCACATTGTATTGATACCAGTCACTGCATACCTGTTCACTGCACCTGCGTGACAGCATGCAGTGTTATATACCAGTCACTGCATAATTGGTTACTGCACCTGTGTGTGTGAGACAGCTGCACATTTGTAATACCAGTCCATGCATACCTGTTCATGTTCACTGCACCTGCATGACAGCACGCAGTGTTATATACCAGTCACTGCATAACTGTTCACTGCACCTGTGTGTGTGACAGCTGCACATTTGTAATACCAGTACGTGCATACCTGTTCACTGCACCTGTGTGACCACACGCTGTTTTATATACCAGTCCGTGCATACCTGTTAACTGCAACTGTGTGACAGCTGCACATTGTATTGTAATACCAGTCACTGGTAATACCAGTCAGTGAAAGCACTGCACCTGTGTGACTGCACATTGTATTAGTCAAGTCAGTGCATACCTTTCACTTCATCTCCCCCAATATGGAGAAAACAACAGACAGAGGCAGAGCCAGAGGCAGGCTACCCGGCAGGTCTGTTCGAGGTCATGCTGACGTGATTTCGGGCAGCCCTGGACCAAAGTACAGTACTCAGAAGAAGGCACGTGCCATTAACTCCCAAGATTGTCAGGACTATTTAACACATAACACCTCATCTTCCGCAGCCACCAGCGCTACTACAAGCACCACATCTGCTACATTTGAAACTTCGCAGGAGTTATTTGATGGGGAATTAACTGATTCACAGCCATTATTGTTACAACAAGATGAAGGCGCTAAGCAAGTTACACCACCTCATATGTCTGAGTTAGGCGACACTATGGCCGTAAGGTGTGAGGAGGAGGAGGAGGATGAAGTACCTGCTGTTGGTGCAGTTTATGAGGTGTCTGATACAAGCAAAGCTGTGGAGGATGATTAAGATGATGACAATGATGATGATACTGGCATGGATGTCGCGTGGGATCCTAGTAGACATGATGACCAGGGGACAGTTCAGAGGGGGAGTCAGAGAGGAGTAGGAGGAGACGAGTTGCTTAAATAAGAAGGGGGAGCTCATTGTCGGAAACAGCTGGTGGCAGTGTCCGGCGTCATGTATCGCCACCTATGGACAGCCAGCCAACATGCCCTTCAACGTCAGCTGCTGACGCCACCATAGTGCCATTACCCCAGGGCTCAGCGGTGTGGATATTTTTTTTGTGTCTGCCTCAAATGAGAGCAATGGCACCTGTACTCTCTGCCACCAAAAATTGAGCCATGGAAAGGTCAACACCCGCGTAGGGATAACTGCCTTATGAAGGCACATGATGAAAAAGCACAAACTGCGATGAGAAGACCGCCAGAGGAAAAGCAGCACACAAAAGCAAAGCCACTCTTCTTCTCCTCTTCCTGCTTCAGGTGCATCATCTTCAGCCACTTTCTCCCTTGCACCTTCACAGCCACCCTCCTCCACTCCGCCTCTCAGCTTGAGCGGTTCCTGCTCCTCTGCCCACAGCAGCAGCCAGGTGTCCGTGAAGGAAATCTTTGAGCGGAAGAAGCCAATGTCTGCCAGTCACCCCCTTGCCCGGTTGCTGACAGCTGGCTTGGCGGAATGGTTAGCTCGCCAGCTGTTACCATACTAGCTGGTGGACTCTGAGGCCTTTCAAAAATTTGTGGCCATTGGGACATAGCAGTGGAAGATACCAGGCCACAATTATTTCTCAAAAAAGGCTAAACCCAAACTGTACCATGAATTTGAAAGGCAAGCGATGTCATCTCTGGCACATAGGGTTGGGTCAAGGGTCCATCTGACCACAGATGCCTGGTCTGCAAGGGATGGTCAGGGCAGGTACATTACTTACACATCCCATTGGGTCATCCTGGTGACCGCTGGCAAGCAGGGAGTATGTGGCTGTGCAGCGAACCTAGTTGTGAAATTTCCAAGGCTTGCAGGCAGGTCTACTGCCACCTCCTCTCCTTCTACTCCTACTCCTCCTGCTACATCCTCTTTGCTGTCATCCGCCTACTCCTCCTTGGCTAAGTGGCAGTGCTACTATACTGGTGCTGCGATCTCATCTCGAGCTACACAGCCCCAGCTCCCTAGGGCCTATGCTGCATGCCAGGTACGACGATGTCATGCCATCTTAGACATGTCTTGCCTCAAAGCCGAGAGTCACACTGGAGCAGCTCTCCTGGCTGCTCTGAACAAACAGGTGGATCAGTGGCTGACCCCACATCAACTGGAGATTGGCAACGTGGTGTGTGACAACGGCAGCAATCTCATTTCGGCTTTGCATTTGGGAAAGTTGAAACATGTACCCTGCACATGCGCAGAATCTAATAATTCAGAGATTTGTGTGTAAGTACTCATGCCTTCCTGAAGCAGTCCAGGAAGGTGTGTGGGCATTTCAGGCGGTTCTACACGGCCATGGGATGCTTGGCCAAAATTCAGCGGGGAAACAACTTGCCAGAGAGGCACTCGATTTGCGATAGCCCGACTCGCTGGAATTCAACGCTTCTGATGTAAAACTGCCTGCTACAACAGGAGAAAGCCGTCAACCAGTATCTGTACAACTACAGTAAAAGGACATGCTCTGGGGAGATGGGGTTTTTCTGGCTGAAGTACTGGACACTCATGCGAAATGCCTGCAGGCTCATGCGAAATGTCTGCAGGCTCATGCGGCCGTGAGGAGGTGACAAACATGGTGAGTCGCAGTCAAGGCGCCATCAGCGACTTGATCCCATATGCTTTCTTCCTGGACACACTACTAGCCCCTCGGTAAAAGCACAAAGTGGCGGAAATGTTACCAACTCACCAGAAGGCAAAAAGGATGCAGGCACTTTCTGGCAACTATGCTTTACAGTGCGTTTAAGGGTGATGTCACAGCACAACGGAATAAAGGTGCCACTGCCAGTAATCCTTCCCCCATGTCCACACAGGCAAGTACAGGAAGCTCTAGCGATCTCATGGTGATGTTGGATATGTTGACATTCTTTAGTCAAATGCCTCGCCTTAGCCCTTCCGAATCCACCCTCCACCAATGCCTCGACCAGCAGGTAGCCGACTACCTGACCTTAACAGCGGATGTAGACACTGTGAGCAGCGATGAACCCCTGGACTACTGGGTGCACAGGCTTGACCTGTGGACAGAGCTGTCACAATTTGCCATCCAACTTCTGTCTTGCCCTGCCTCAAGTGTCCTGTCAGAAAGGACCTTCAGTGCAGCTGGAGGCATTGTCAGTGAGAAGAGAAGTCGCCTAGGTCACAAAAGTGTTCAGTACCTCACCTTTATCAAAATGAATGAGGCATGGATCCCCGGAGGGCCACTGCCCGCCCGAAGACTAAGTCAGTCTCCACACACAGCATCTCTGCCTGCACGCCGTGTGACTGCCTGATCCAAGACTAAGTCAGTCCCCACACAGCATCTCTGCCTGCAGGCCACTTGGCTGCCTTCTCCGCCACCACCAACAGGGTCCAGGACTCCAGGTGGATCCCTGAATTTTTAAGGCCGCTGCTAGCAGTGGCCACTATAATAATTTTTTGGGTGCGTGTTCATGCCTGCCAAATTTTTCTGGCTGCACTGCGGCTGCAACAACAAAACAAAAGGCATGTACATGTGTCAATTCCCTTTCATGATCGTTATCTTGCCGCGGTGAAGGGGCTTGCGTATCACAATGAAGCAATGACCGCCTAACATGAAAATGTTGGGGGGCATACCCAAGATAATAAGGTCGTTGCTTCATTGTGGACAGACCAAATTCGATCAGCTGGACAGTCACTGTTCTATCATTGAGCTACCTCAGCCCGGCGACCATATGGGCTTGAAAACCGCTATCGACTGCACTCTCGCCATGGTGCGCACCAGTCCAGCATGGCCGTCACTACACAAACAGCTGTTTGTGGTGCGTTACACAGTGAGTTTGGTCTGTCAGTGTGAAGCAGTACACTAATTACACAACCTGATTGATGTATACACATGCAAGATGTTTTAAAGCACTTTATGCCTCCAATTTAGCAATGCAATGTGATTTCTGCCCTTAAAACGCTGCTGTGCATCAAATCCTGATTTTTCCCTCGGGTTTTTGGCGTGTATCCCACTCCGCCATGCTCCCCTCCAGGTGTAAGACCCGTTGAGACATCCTTTCCATCACTTTTCTGGCCAGAATTACTGTTTTGAAGTTTTGAAAGTTCACCTGCCCTTTGAAGTCTATTACAGTTCGCGAAGTTCGAGCGAACGCGAACTTTCTCGGAAGTTTGCACACCTAAAATCGGAGGTTCGAGCCATCTCTAGTCACTAACTGTTCATCAGAGAGTTAACTAATATATTTTTAAAGTAACCGATTAGAGACCTCATACATACTGACTAATGATAATGCCAAAACAAGAGAACAAAACAAAAATATCACTCCAATAATGAGCACGGTTTATTCAAGTGGTGATCATTTAGCAGTCCCAATTTTCTTGTCCTACTTTTCTATATGTACGCTCTACCTACGGTGCTGTCTTCAGTTCTTATGGCCCATTCTCACGGGCAACTGTTTTGGCCTGTCACCAGCACACGTGAGCGTGTGCGCGACAGGCCGGCTACAGCTCATCGCCAAGTCCCTCCGCATACACACGGCAGAGGGACCTGGCAACTGATGCGGCGGAAGCTGTCGCTGTTGCTCCTCCCCCCGCCAGAAGCCCAATGTATCCCTATCTTGTTGCTGTTGCTAGACCGCGTACTCACGCGGAATAGCGACAGTTGCGGCGGAGTTGCAGCGGCGACTGTCGCCAGGCGATTGAGCGTTTTAATCGCCTGGCGTCATCAGCGACGAACGACAGTTCGGGGTGCGCGCCCGTGCACAGCCGCATACTCACCGGCGACCTGTCGCCGAAACACGCGTGCGCCGCGTGTTCCATCGACAATTGTAGCCCCTGAGTATGGGCCATTAGTGTAACATCTTCATTAACAGCAACAGCACTGGCAATTGAAAGTAAGAATGCAAATAAAAAAATAGGACTATATTGGACTAGATTGTAAGCTCGCAAGGGCAGGGACCTCCTCCTAGTGTTTCTCATCTTGCTGTAATTTTAACATATGTACATGTACCAACTACACATCAACTATGTATGTATTTGTATTTATTCTATTCAATGTCATGACTGTACAGTGTCTTGTATTTCTTATGTATATTTGTTTCCCATTATTTGTTTGTACTATGTACAGCGGTATGGAAGATGTTGGCGCTATATAAATAAAAAATAATAATAATAATATATAATGTGCAGAGATCACCATCAGAACTAAACAATGCCTGTTTGTTGTAAATTTTACTGCCCTTACTAACAGTTAACATTATGATGTAGTTAACAGATTACAAGGTATTGATGATAATGATTACTTTATATACAGGTCTACAGCATTGTAACAACTACCTGCATGCTTGCTAGGCACAGAAACTGCCTGCAGGAAGTTGTATCCTGCAAAAGTTCTATTAAACAAACCACAAAGCACCATTCAAAACCCAAAAATAGATATTTGACCCCAAAATAACCTAGCTATCTATATCTACAGCAGCTGTGAATCTATCTCAGCAAAAAAAACAAAAACAAAACCTACACTCAAATGACTGCTACACAGTTGGCTTCTCTTTTTTATAAATGGAATGGTGCCAAACCCCCATGTGATGTAAGCTTTGAAAAGGCTGAACACTTCCTTAATCATCTCTAGCTGCTGCTGAATGGTAAACCTGGGCATTATGGGATATTTATCAAGGCCCCTGAACTTCAACCCAAATATTTTTTGTATACATCTATGACCAAACCAAATGAAATATTTGAGTCATAAAGCCTTATTTTTTAGGACAGAGCCATACCAATACCATGGGTATTCATTATATTTGTATTTACATATAGAACAACATAAAACATTAAAATGTATATACAAAAGAACAGCAGCAAGTATAGTCATTACATATCACATTTGCAAGGCATGTATTCATAAATCAAAGTCCTATCACTAATAAATAGCATAGGACAGAGTAGCGGGATGGTTCCCCTATGATGCAAGGTCAACCTGTTTTTGACCACAAGGTCGTCTCACAGCAGAGCATAGTACCCATATATCTATCAAACATCACATATATCATTTTCTGTGGTGGCTATCTTATTTCTCAAGTTGTTTTGTGAACCAAAGGGCTTAGTAGAGTTCACTTCTTCAGGAGGGATTCCCAGCTTATTTTAGATGGTTTAAAAAGTAGGCTGCTTTCCCTGAATATACAATATTTGCAAGGTGTTTCCAATATAGATTTTCCATTGGAGGACTACATCAATCCATATCAGTCCTATACTCGTCTTACATAACAGGTGTCCAAGAAATCATATGAAAACCAGCTATTTCTGCCGCAGTATAGGGCTAGGCAGAATGGCATGGGTGAAAGCTCAAGCATGCTAAATATTTGAGTAGAATGTGTTCATCCCAAATCTGAACAAGTTGCACATCCATGCACATCTGCTTAAGACATTTCTTGCTTTTTTCCAGGCCTGTTTTAATAGAATCCCATTGTTTGTTGCTTTCATGTGAAAATCTGTATCTAAAGAAATGTTTGCAACATCTAATACAAAGTCCTCTTATAAACCCAAACCAACTAGTGGGACCATACAAAAGTTTGGCCATACTAATGCTATACATCATTTAACCCTTTTGTATCCAGATTAATTTCAATACCATGAAAAGTAACATATGTATATAATGGAAGGCCTGGACCATTTTTTTTTCTTGCTAAAAACTTTGATCTTGGTTCTTTACAAAAGACTATATTAAAGCATTTTAATTGGAATTTCATTAAAAGTATTTCTTTTTTTCTAGGATGCGGGATTTGAAGTATTAGAAATTGTTCCCTGCTGGTCTACATTTCTGGTGTGCTCTGGCTGATAATAAAGGCTGAATAATTACCACCCAATGGATTATGTTAATTTCCATCTCAGAGGGTTTAGGCATTGCCTTTCAATTAATTGCATATAACTATGTAACTTATAGCACCATTATGTATTTTATCTAAGAGCAGCTGTTATCTACTGCGAACATAACGCCAAAAGTTTACAATATAAAACTTTTTAAATCAGCAGGTCAAGTGTTAGTGAAGTGTAGCTCAACTCTTTGATTACTTAAAGCAAACCTGAATTAAACTTTTTTTCAGGTTGATTTCATTACCGCATACCTTAGTAATATTGTTTTACTAGTGTACAGTGTAGTTAGAGCTGCAAAATCAACTGTTTCATCACATAGTGACTGCCATGTTTTTTTTTCTCAAAGCAGATGGAAAATACTAAGCAAGAGGTGAAGTGCTGCTGAACCTATAGTGTTATCTAATAGTGTTACTATGTGATTACTGTGTGTCATACAGAGATCAGAGTAGAGAGAAGCCTGCTGCCAGAGGGGACATCACATGAAACCAGCGATCGGTGAGTTAATTACACACCAACCGCTGCGCTCCAGCTCTGCAGGGGGCCATAGGAGGGGTGCCCATGTGGAGGGAGGATGATGTCAGCCCCCCTCACCACAGTGGCACCCATACCTACTACCTATACTGGGGTCACCTATACCGACTACCTATGCTGCGGCACCTATACCTGCTACCTATACTGGGGCATCTATTCCTGGCTACCTATACTGGCTGCACATATATCTGGCTACCAGTATTGGGGGCACCGATACTTGGCTACGTATACTGGCTGCACCGATACCTGGCTACCTGTACTGGGGGCATATATTCCTGGCTACCTATACTGGCTGCACCTATATCTGGTTACCTCTACTGGCAGCACTTATTCCAGGCTACCTATACTGCCTGCACCTATATCTGGCTACTTGTATTGGCTCACCTATTCCAGGACAGGGAAAGTGGGATACCAATACATATCTGAATTCGTTGGAATCAACAGAATCAGGGTTTGTACAAACATTAACATTTTTGTCAGTTAATGTAATTCGTCTTTGAAAAAAAAAACACAACAGAAAAATATTTTATTATTTCACTTTTGTAACATATTTTACTCAAAAATTGTGTTATATCTCCAGAAAAAGTACACTATTTTGTTTCGGTGTTCAAGCCCAATTCATTACGGGAAAAAAACAATACATAATTAGAGGTGTTGGCGAACCGTACGCCAGCAAATCTCTATGGGCCGATACTACTTCCGGGTCGCTATGACCCGGAGTAGTACGGCTGCGCTGGGCCGGCGGTGCACATCTCTGATCGCATGCCTGTTGCCGGGCACTCTCTGCCTCGTGACGTCACGCACATGCGCAGAAAGTGCCTGGCAACAGGCGCACGATCAAGGACGCGCACCGCCGGCCCAGCGCAGCCATACTACTCCGGGTCATAGCGACCCAGAAGTAGTACAGGGTGAGGTATTCACCGACGATCCATTCGGGAATGGTTCGCCTACATCTCTATACATAATATGTCCTATTTCATGTAGGTTTTCTTGTCAAAAATCCTAAGTAAACCTAATGAGTGCAAAATGCCTGAAAACTGCTTGGCAGTAGATGTTCGCATTTAGGACAAATTAGCTGGCAGGTAAATGGTTAGTAGTGCAAATGATGAAGCAGAATATCGCAAGAACAAAACCATAAAATGTACGTATTACACAAGTCACAAATGAGCTGGCCACGCGGTCCTCATCCATAGCATCAACAGTTTTAGTGGAAAACACACTGAGTTACAACGTCTCATCTTTTTCCTCTATAAACAGAAAGCAATACCACCAGGGATACTCATTCGGATGCCATGGAATTGAAATTTCAACAATTCCAATCAGAAATCGGAAAACAGAATCCTGAGAAAATCTGATATACACCAACTCAGTAAGTTTAGCCCAATCACAGAACTCGGAAGCATTGCAACAGTCAGAGAATGCAGAATTTTTCATCAAAAATCGTATCACAGCGGTAATTTTATACTAATTACAAAATTTGCATTCTCTGATGCAAAAAAAAATCTAATTAAATACTCCCTGAAAATTGGAAAAAGAAGGAAAATCAGAAAAATGAAAATTGACATTGGCGGAGATCTGAATTTCCTCAGAATCAGAAATGGGCATTTTCGACCATTCCTAAATACCACTTACTGTATGTATAAATGTTACTATACTATAAACAGACAAACAGTACTGTTCCAGTATACCACACTTAGTCCCCAATGAGCGTGGCACGTCAAACCCACTGACCTCCCCGGGATTGGCAGAATTAGTTGGCCTGTGGGCATAAAAAAAGAACAATGCAGCAAAACAAACCAAATGGTGAACACAGGAGATGTATGCCAGTGGATCAGCAAGGGAGTTTTTATACAACACCAGAGCTTTGCTTATTTTCCCCTACCGCTCTGATCCCTCCTGTCAGTCTTAAAGGGACTCCGAGCACCTTTCATGGGTATGCCTTCAAGTCAGATCTCTTCTAACAAAGTCGTGCTATGACACCTCTGGAGGAGCCTCTTGCAATGGCCATGCGTGTTACTATCTCTTCCTGCTTCATTCAGTGATGCCCTTCTCTAACAGAGAAGACAGGGGTGACCCGGAAGTTATAACATAGCCAAGATGGCACTGGCAGCCACAATTTTTAAATTGAAATCGAAAGAAAACTATTTGGTGTAGAATGGTGATTCAGGCATCAAATGAAAGAGGAGAGCGCACACTACCGAAAGGTATGCATCTTTAAGTATTTTGCAGTACTGGTCGGAGTCTTAAAAGCATGCCCATGAGAGGTGCTCGGAGTCCCTTTAATATTTGAACAAAGATGGGGGCGTGGGTAAACCCTTAGGTGCTATCAGGCCACCCTCTCTTAGTGCTCAGGCTGCTCCCGTTAAGATTCACTGGGATCCACTACTACAATGCAGTACTGTGAACATGCCCATAGAATTGTATCGGCAGTGAGTTGACGTGCAGAAATATTCTGCAACGCAACTGAGGACTGTGAATAATCTCTAAGGGCTAGTTTAATAGTCACATATTCACACGCAGAAGACTTTTCACAAGCCTCTTCTCTTTCTAGTCCTTGAAATGTTTAAGCTTTATACCTTTAAAACTCATCTATTTAGACAAGCTTAGAGTCTAGCATAGGTCATTCTCCTTTAGCCTCTGACCAAGTTATGTATCTTTCTGAATACAATTTAAAATTATACAACTTCTGAACACATCTTTTGTATTGTCCTACCAAAATCTGCAAAACTATTTCTATAGATAATAAGCTCAAAAAGGCAAGGTTCTCTGTCTTTTGTTTCTTGTAAGTTGCTGTACATTTTGTTAGTTATGATATATTAGCCGGTGTTACATATATGTTTTCTTCTAACTTTGTAATGTGTACCAGCATCTGTGAAGACACAAACAGGCCTACGTGTTTTAACGCTGCTGATGAGCTGGGCGCCACTCAAATTCCTGGACGTAGTATACTATTCACCTTCGGAGTCCTAGCAACTTGGGGGGAGAAGTAATTCTGGGTCCAGGATTGTTGGAACCCTGAATTACCCTTGTGCGGGGCATTATTAGTGCTATAGCAGCTTTGGTGATCTGCGCTAAGTGCCGGAACTACCTGCTTCCTCAAACAGCACTTTTTGTTGATTCATTTATAAATTTGAACATGAATTCAATCTCTGATTACTTGATGGGTTCCTTGTCCCTTTAAATGGGAAGCGGCAAACCAATGCTGATTAGCCAGCAAAAGCAGCTTGAATATACAACACAAATGTGACTGCAAAAGTTTTTTCTATCAGTTCAGGAAGCATGCAAAAGACCGGCAGTCCGGCACTACAGGAATTACAGTCTTGTGAAATGCAGGAGGGAGAGTGAAGATTGATTGTTGAGAGGTCAAATCTCAAACCATTGCCTCAGTGGTGAAAACTGCGTGCTCGTGATATATAACAGATGCAAACCATAAATCATTGGAGCAGAAGCAACATTCGATCAGGCACTGCAGTTGAATTAAATGTATTCGGTATCCAAACAATGTACATTAAATTGCAAATAGGTTGCTGCATACAATGGTAGGTACATAACCACAATCATACAGGTTGTGCAAAAAGTAACATTAAATTGATAACAATTGTGTCCTACCAGGGCTGAGGTAAATAGCGGTGGGTACAGGGCAAAAAACTGTGCTTCTTCCATGACTGATCCATTGATCACTGATGATCCATTAACAGTGGATCAGTCTCGGATGAAGCGCCGCCTTGCAAAACGGCTGTTAGGGTGTCCGTTTCTTGCCCTGCACCCACCACCATCTACCTCAAACCTGATAGGATACAATTGTTACCAATTTAATGTCACTTTTTGCACAAAGTATATGATTGTGGCTTATGCACCTACCATTGTATGCAGCAACCTATTTGCAATTTAAAGTGGAATATAACCCTGCATTTCAACTTTGCTCTAAAATATTATTTACAGCATATTATATGCAAAAAGTATTTTTTTTTACTAGACCAGCATTGGAAGGGTTAAACACAGAGGTTTAAAGTACCGTGGAGAGATATGCAGAAGTTCAGATAGATACATTCTATTTAGTTGAATGTATCTATTGATAAATGACACACACTTTTTGGCTGTCCTCCAAGCTCCTTCTCAGTGAGAGAGAGTGAGTCACATTCAACACTTAGATACATTTATGTAAACAAAATGTATCTATTTCAGCTTCGGATGCGTCTGCAGAAATCTCCAGGAACTTTAAAGCCCTGTGTAACCCTTCAAGTGCTGGTCTAGTAAAAAAAAAATGCTGGTTGCATATAATATACTGTAAATAATGTTTTAGAGCAAAGTTGAAATGCAGGGTTATATTCTGCTTTAATGCACATTGTTGGATACTGAATACATTTGATTCAACTGTAGTGCCTAATCGAATGTTGCTTCTACTTCAATAATCTAAAAGGTTTTTTTTAACATGTTATGAACTGCTTCAACACTGATAGAATCACTTTAAATGCAATTAAAAGCATGCCAATGTATCACAACAGCAGCATCACTAGCATGCGCTTGCCATGATTTACTATTGGTACTCGGGCGTATAGTCACCTTTGTGTAAAGTGCCTGAAAATCTTTACAGTGTATGATAAAATAGAACTGACAAGTGAGATAAAATATCTACAAATAGGACAGACACGTCCCATAAAAGAGGAAATTGGCATTCTACAGCTTTCAATGAATACAAGCACTTTATTCCCACATTTATATTCTGCTAGACAATGAACATAACTATTTTTCAGTGTCTTTCATTTACATATGCCCACAAATGAGTTTTATCTGTCTGGTGCAGCATTAACTATGAAATATTTTTATCTTTATTAGCTAGAGAGATGCATAAAGATGTAGTTTTCATCAAGATTGATATAATTTCATTAAAAATGATCAAACATTGCAATTTTGCAGATGAGGTCCAAAGCAAGCTGGGTTTATATGTTGTGTATAATTTGAGCAATATAGCGTATTAACACATAAGATCAAATGTTTATGGTGGAAACGGAGCCAAATGACTGCAATGTCATGGGCTACTGGTTTAGTGCTTCTTCAGTGACCACACTGTGAATGTAAACGGTCTATGCCAACCTCTGATTATAGTTTTTAAATGTTTATCAGTTTCATTTTGCAACTGGTTCTTCTACTCTCAACATTAAAGGAATCGTGTTTCTTTGTCATAGTAAAATATTGGAGCACAAAATTATTGAATGGTTTTACACAAGGCTAAGGCTTAACCACTTCCCGACCGCCTAACGCACAGCGGCGGCCAGGAAGTGGAGCCCTGAAGGACCGGCTCACCCACAGAGGCGGCAGTCCTTCTAAGGGCATGGGCGGAGCGATCGCGTCATCCGTGACGCGATCCTCCGCCGGCGCCTGTCACCGCTCGCCCGCCGCAACATCCCGCCGGCTATACGGAAGCGCCGGCGGGATGTTAACCCCGCGATCGCAGCATACAAAGTGTATAATACACTTTGTAATGTTTACAAAGTGTATTATACAGGCTGCCTCCTGCCCTGGTGTCCCAGTGTCCGAGGGACCACCAGGGCAGGCTGCAGCCACCCTAGTCTGCACCCAAGCACACTGATTTCTCCCCCCCCTGCCCCAGATCGCCCACAGCACCCATCAGACCCCCCCCCTGCCCACCCCCCAGACCCCTGTTTGCACCCAATCACCCCCCTAATCACCCATCAATCACTCCCTGTCACTATCTGTCAACGCTATTTTTTTTATCCCCCCCCCCTGCTCCCTGCCCCCTCCTGATCACCCCCCACCCCTCAGATTCTCCCCAGACCCCCCCCCCCCAGACCACCCACCCCTGTTTACTGTATGCATCTATCCCCCTGATCACCTGTCAATCACCTGTCAATCACCCGTCAATCACCCGTCAATCACCCCCTGTCACTGCCACCCATCAATCAGCCCCTAACCTGCCCCTTGCGGGCAATCTGATCACCCCCCCACACCAATAGATCGCCCACAGATCCAACATCAGATCACCTCCCAAATCCATTGTTTACATCTATTCTCTCCTCTAAACACCCACTAATTACCCATCAATCACCCATCAATCACCCCCTATCACCACCTGTCACTTTTACCTATCAGATCAGACCCTAATCTGCCCCTTGCGGGCACCCAATCACCCGCCCACACGCTCAGATTGCCCTCTGACCCCCCCTTATCAATTCACCAGTGCATTAATTACATCTGTTCTTCCCTGTAATAACCCACTGATCACCTGTCAATCACCTGCCAATCACCTATCACCCATCAATCACCCCCTGTCACCCCTGTCACTGCCACCCATCAATCAGCCCCTAACCTGCCCCTTGCGGGCAATCTGATCACCCACCCACACCATTAGATCGCCCGCAAACCCGCCGTCAGATTACCTCCCAAATGTATAGTTTACATCTGTTATCTTCTCTAAACACCCACTAATTACCCATCAATCACCCATCAATCACCCCCTATCACCACCTGTCACTGTTACCTATCAGATCAGACCCTAATCTGCCCCTTGCGGGCACCCAATCACCCGCCCACACGCTCAGATTGCCCTCAGACCCCCCCCCCCCCCCTTATCAATTCGCCAGTGCATTAATTACATCTGTCCTTCCCTGTAATAACCCACTGATCACCTGTCAATCACCTGCCAATCACCTATCACCCATCAATCACCCCCTGTCACTGCCACCCAACAATCAGCCCCTAACCTGCCCCTTGCGGGCAATCTGATCACCCACCCACACCAATAGATCGCCCGCAGATCCGACATCAGATCACCACCCAAGCGCAGCGTTTACATCTATTCTCTCCTCTAAACACCCACTAATTACCCATCAATCACCCCCTATCACCACCTGTCACTGTTACCCATCAGATCAGACCCTAATCTGCCCCTTGCGGGCACCCAATCACCCGCCTACACGCTCAGATTGCCCTCAGACCCCCCCTTATCAATTCGCCAGTGCAATATTTACATCTGTCCTTCCCTGTAATAACCCACTGATCACCTGTCAATCACCTGCCAATCACCTATCACCCATCAATCACCCCCTGTCACTGCCACCCATCAATCACCCCCTGTCACTGCCACCCATCATCCACCCGCTGTCACTGCCACCCATCAATCAGCCCCTAACCTGCCCCTTGCGGGCAAACTGATCACCCACCCACACCAATAGATCGCCCGCAGATCCGACATCAGATCACCACCCATGCGCAGTGTTTCCATCTATTCTCTACCCTAAACACCCACTAATTACCCATCAATCACCCCCTGTCACTGCTACCTATCAGATTAGACCCCTATCTGCCCCTAGGGCACTCAATCACCCGCCCACACCCTCAGAATGCCCTCAGACCCCAGCCCTGATCACCTCGCCAGTGCATTGCTTGCATCTATTCCCCCCTCTAATCACACCTTGAGACACCCATCAATCACCTCCTGCCACCCCCTAGCACACCTACCCATCAGATCAGGCCCCAATTTGCCCCGTGTGGGCTCCTGATCACTCGGCCAAACCCTCAGATCCCCCTCAGACCCCCTTCCGATCACCTCCCCAGTGCATTGATTGCATCTATTTTCCCCTCTAACCACCCCCTGAGACACCCATCAATCACCTCCTGTCACCCCCCCAGCACTCCTATCCATCAGATCAGGCCCAATACAACCTGTCATCTAAAAGGCCACCCTGCTTATGACCGGTTCCACAAAATTCGCCCCCTCATAGACCACCTGTCATCAAAATTTGCAGATGCTTATACCCCTGAACAGTCATTTTGAGACATTTGGTTTCCAGACTACTCACGGTTTTGGGCCTGTAAAATGCCAGGGCGGTATAGGAACCCCACAAGTGACCCCATTTTAGAAAAAAAGACACCCCAAGGTATTCTGTTAGGTGTATGACGAGTTCATAGAAGATTTTATTTTTTGTCAAAAGTTAGCGGGAAAATTAATTTTTATTGGTTTTTTTTCACAAAGTGTCATTTTTCACTAACTTGTGACAAAAAATAAAATCTTCTATTAACTCGCCATACACCTAACGGAATACCTTGGGGTGTCTTCTTTCTAAAATGGGGTCACTTGTGGGGTTCCTATACTGCCCTGGCATTTTAGGGGCCCTAAACTGCGAGGAGTAGTCTAGAAAACAAATGCTTCAAAATGATCTGTGAATAGGACGTTGGGCCCCTTAGCGCACCTAGGCTGCAAAAAAGTGTCACACATGTGGTACCGCCGTACTCAGGACCCGTCCTAGCGGCGGTTTGTACAAGGGATTGGCTGCTGACTGTACTGTTACTTTTACTCCTTAAATGCCAAATGGGCATAAAAACTTTTATATTCACTTGAATAAATTTTTACGCTTTTACGCTATGTGGAGCATCTTATTTGCCCAGACAGACGTGGAAGAGTGACCGGTGGACTGCCAGTGAGGCCGCGGGGTGGCCAATACCCCGAATGTGAACACGGGCCCAGCAGGCCGCAACATCCGGTGAGTCTTTCCCCGAAGGGGGGGGCTATTTTATATCTTGTGTTGATGTGTAAGCAAAGAATTGGAGCGCCTATCCATACATACTAGAGACTTTGATTGATGTTACACGCATCTGGGAAGGAGCGCACCCACCATTATCGCTACAGCATTGTCTATATTGATTGGTGGACTTCTTTGCCTGCAACCCTTGGACATTTGTTCCTTATATGAGCGCAGTATCGGGGTGTTTACTGTTTGATATTTGTTGTTTATTTGATACAGCTGCACATATATGCTATGGAGATCTTTGAGTTTAGATCCCATAGGGACATTGATTTGGACGCCATTTTTGGCAAAGAAACTGAAACGAGAGGAGTATTAGATCAAAATTTCAGAAAACTGCAAAATATAATGAGCAAGGAATTGACCACTTGGTGGGATATTGCCACTTTAAATAGGTATCATAAAAAGGGAATTATCCCTAAAACAATTAGATGGAAGCTAGAACTGAATGACGGTGAGAGCAACCCAGAAAATGATCAGGAATGGGAGGAGTACGCTAACAAGTGCGGACTGGGAGCAATTGAAATTATGATCAAACGCAAAGGAAAGAGGTTGGATAGGATTGGAGGGGAGATTGAGGAGCTTAAAACAGTATTAGAACCCTTTAAAAATACTGAGGAGTTTAAAGAGAAATCAAAGGGCCTGCATGATTATCTCAAGAAAAATGAGAGATCATTGATTCTTGATAAACAGCGGAAATTCGCACAGGATTGCGAGCTGTTCAAGAACCATATGGCCTATAGGTGGCAAATACGCAAACGGGATAAAACGAACCCCACGCCTGATAATCCACCGCACACTAATATTACCCCCCAATACCTGCCAAGGGGTGGAGCTATCCCCAAACGACCAGCCCCCGGCCAGCCACGAACCCCCGTCCAAAGGGGAGGGGGGGGGGTACCAATCTACCGCCCTGCAGCCCCAACTAGACCCAAGGGGGGAACTCCCAATAGGAGATCCAAATACCCGAGGAATCCGGGTGGAGGACATCCTACACAACCTTACCCTCCTAGATTTATACCGCAAGGGCATCCTAGACCCATGAACACAGGATATGGGTATTATAGGCATCAGAGGCCTAATCCAAGGCCTCACTATAATGAACCACCTGCCCTTAGCCAAAATGGGTATGCTATACCAGTACATAACAGATTTGAACCCATTGGTGACCCAACAGATGACCCTTTTCCATGGGACTACCCGAGGCCCAGATACCGGGATGTACTAGAGGGGGGAGTGGGGGACACCCCAAGGAATACCAACAAAAGAAGGGCCGAAGAGGATGCAGAGGGGGGAGAAGAGAAGCGAGAAAGAAGACACTAGGCCAAGGGATCTTCAATCTCAGTGGGACCATTCTAACGTCAGAGCAGACTAAGCTGATTGATAGAGGTCTAAAATACGCCCCAACTCGTAATATGAATAAATTCAATGCATTCATTGATGTACACAGATTTACTAGAAAACTTAACATAAAGAAATACTTCCTAAAAAAGGAGGGACCTACTACTAGATTCAATCCTCCACAAGAATACAGACACACAAATTTAAGAAATAGGTCTGTTTTCAACCCCCCTGACCACGATACGGCTAGCACAATAGAGACCTTTAAAACCATGGTGTTGAGTGACTTGGAAAACATCAGAATTCCCAAACATGACGACACAGTTAATGTCATGGTTAAAGACATACTCAAAGATAAACAGCTAGTGGTGCGCCCAGCAGATAAGGGAGGGGGGGTAGTCATATTGAACAGAGACCAGTACTCCACGGAACTTAATCGACTGGTCGGTGATGAGCAGACATATCTAAGACTAAGAGGGGATCCCACCAGAAAGTATTATGAAGAACTAAGAAACATATTGAAGGAAGGCCTGGGGGAAGGAATTCTCATAGACAAAGAATATGAGTACTTGCTGCCTTCTGCCCCAAGAATACCGGTAATTTACTATACTCCCAAAGTGCATAAGGACCCCCTTAATCCCCCGGGACGTCCCATCATTAGTGGGATGGGGTCGATAACCCACCGGCTCGGACAGTATTTGGATGATATGTTGCAGGTAGCCGTTAAGACAATACCAAACCTGTTGAGAGACACTAAACACACTTTACAAGTACTTGAGAACCTACAGATTACAGAACAAACTCTATTGGGCACAGCCGACGTTTCTTCACTATATACCTGTATCCCACATGAACCCGGACTGTTGGCAGTTAAAAAATATCTGACTGCAACTGACATGAACAGTAAACAGTGTGACTTTACCCTGCGTCTGCTGGAATATGCACTTAAACACAACTATTTCTGGCACGAGGGAAATTACTACCTACAGATACGAGGCTGTGCCATGGGGGCAGGATATGCCCCCAGCTTCGCTAATATTTTCATGGCGGTATGGGAGGAGGAGATGCTGCAGAGGCCCGAATCACATCAGGTTATTAAATGGTCCAGGTACATTGACGACCTGCTAATTTTCTGGGGAGGGACAGAGAATGAATTTAATGCATATATACAAATGTTGAACGCAAATAACATAAATATAGAACTAAATGCTGTATGTAGTCACACACAGATTGTATTCTTGGACTTAGAAATCTTTAAAAGTAATACCAACCTCTGGACTAGAACATACTTTAAAGGGACTGACAGGAATGGGTACATCCCGGTGGGAAGTTGCCACCATCCCCAGTGGCTGAGGGCTGTTCCCAAAGGTCAGTTCCTTCGTCTAAGACGGAATTGCTCTACACTAGATGATTACCACCAGCAATCAAACATGCTGGCACAACGGTTTCGTGATAAGGGGTATAGACATACGACTATTGAGCAAGTGAGAAATGATATAGCCAATAGAGATCGAGCTAGCACCTTTGTGACCCGTAATAGAGTGGGAGAAGGAATGGACTTTGGTTTTCTCACCGACTTCAGTAAGCAGTATAAGAAACTGGAAACGGTGATGAACAAGCATTGGGCCATCCTGAAACAGGACCCCACACTTAGAAAAGCCATACCGGACAAACCCAAATTCATATACCGAAAAGCCCCCAACCTTAAGGACCGCTTAGCCCCGAGCTGTGTAAACCCCCCAAGCAGGGCGACTAATCCGTGGCAGGAAGATGGTTTCTACCCCTGCAGGTCGTGTAGGGCCTGTGAGGAGGGACTTACGGTTAAATGTAAGACTGTACAATCTTATACAACAGGAAGGACATACAAAATAAAAGGTTTTATTACCTGTCGCACTAAGTATGCGGTATACTTGATTGCCTGTGGGTGCGGCCAGCAATATATAGGGCGCACGACTAGGGCCCTGTACAAACGGTGGGGCGAACACATTTGTAACTCGGCAAAAGGCTTTCAAAAGCAGAATTTGTCTAAACATGTCGGAGAAAAGCACAACTGTAATATTAGAACTATGAAAATATGTGGGATTGAAACATTAAATGCTAACTGGAGGGGTTGTAATAGGGAGAGGTGTATCTCTCAGAAAGAAACTGAGTGGATACATAGAATGAACACGTTAATACCACGGGGCCATAATGTCGATATTGACCTAAACTGTTTTATTTTTAATGGGTAGTATCTGGGGTGGCGGGGATCCCAACCGCTACTAATATTCATGTGCCGTGTCTCGTACGTAGTGGGGATCATAATTGTTACTATGTAAGCTGGTCTGCATGTGCAATTGGCCTGAGTCGGCCACTCTGGCCTTGGCTGCTTTAGGCCACTTCTAATATGTTTGAAGATACCTAACTGGTACTCACGGCCTGTAGTACAGGAGAGATAAATATAATGTTAATCCATGCATGTAACAATGCTGAGTTATAGTAAGGGCTAGATGTGTGGGGGGGACTCTACTGTGAAGGGTTCGCAGAGGTCACCTGTATGAGGCATGAATTATAGCCTAACCTGCTCGAAATACAGCATTGCCCCTTTAAATCCGTGCACCTTCTATTATCTATGTCTTGTGGCAAAATTTGACTAAGTAGAGCTTTGCTATGACTGCGCAGGCGCAGGCTATAAATCGTATTGTAATGATTGAGGCCAGACCTAACGCAGGCGCAGTGTCCCTCCTGCCTCCACAGCTGATGCGGAGGGGAGGGCGCATGCGCAACAGTTACTTAAGAACGTCGCTTGCCGTGGCTCCGTACCCCTGATGAGTTGCTAAGGCAACGAAATGTTGGGCGGAGCTACGGAGTGACGTCACACGCACAGCGCCAGCCGGACGCGGCTGCTTGCATGTGCGAAGAAGAGATTTTTCACCTTTTTACTATTTTAAACCAATATAGTAAATTAGTGCAGCAATAGCCAGTGGGGCTCCCCATAACCATTTCAGGGGGTGAACTGTGCGGCAGAGGTGTGCGCCTTGCCGCTAGCTGAATACAGCGTGACCCCTGCATTCCCTGACCCGTCCTAGCGGCGGTTTGTACAAGGGATTGGCTGCTGACTGTACTGTTACTTTTACTCCTTAAATGCCAAATGGGCATAAAAACTTTTATATTCACTTGAATAAATTTTTACGCTTTTACGCTATGTGGAGCATCTTATTTGCCCAGACAGACGTGGAAGAGTGACCGGTGGACTGCCAGTGAGGCCGCGGGGTGGCCAATACCCCGAATGTGAACACGGGCCCAGCAGGCCGCAACATCCGGTGAGTCTTTCCCCGAAGGGGGGGGCTATTTTATATCTTGTGTTGATGTGTAAGCAAAGAATTGGAGCGCCTATCCATACATACTAGAGACTTTGATTGATGTTACACGCATCTGGGAAGGAGCGCACCCACCATTATCGCTACAGCATTGTCTATATTGATTGGTGGACTTCTTTGCCTGCAACCCTTGGACATTTGTTCCTTATATGAGCGCAGTATCGGGGTGTTTACTGTTTGATAAAGTAGTATAATGTGTTTTGGGGTGTATTTTTACACATACCCATGCTGGGTGGGAGAAATTTCTATGTAAATGGACAATTGTGTGTAAAAAAATCAAACAATTGTCATTTACAGAGATATTTCTCCCACTTAGCATGGGTATGTGTAAAAATACACCCCAAAACGCATTATACTACTTCTCCTGAGTACGGCGCTACCACATGTGTGGCACTTTTTTACACCCTAAGTACGCTAAGGGGCCCAAAGTCCAATGAGTACCTTTAGGATTTCACAGGTCATTTTGCGACATTTGGTTTCAAGACTACTCCTCACGGTTTAGGGCCCCTAAAATGCCAGGGCAGTATAGGAACCCCACAAATGACCCCATTCTAGAAAGAAGACACCCAAAGGTATTCCATACGGAGTATGGTGAGTTCATAGAAGATTTTATTTTTTGTCACAAGTTAGCGGAAAATGACACTTTGTGAAAAAAAACTATTAAAATCAATTTCCGCTAACTTGTGACAAAAAAATAAAAACTTCTATGAACTCACCATACTCCTAACGGAATACCTTGGGGTGTCTTCTTTCTAAAATGGGGTCATTAGTGGGGTTCCTATACTGCCCTGGCATTTTAGGGGCCCTAAACCGTGAGGAGTAGTCTTGAAACAAAAATGACCTGTGAAATCCTAAAGGTACTCATTGGACTTTGGGCCCCTTAGTGCAGTTAGGGTGCAAAAAAGTGCCACACATGTGCTATCGCCGTACTCGGGAGAAGTAGTATAATGTGTTTTGGGGTGTATTTTTACACATACCCATGCTGGGTGGGAGAAATACCTCTGTAAATGACAATCTTTTGATTTTTTTTACACACAATTGTCCATTTACAGAGGTATTTCTCCCACCCAGCATGGGTATGTGTAAAAATACACCCCAAAACACATTGTACTACTTCTCCCGAGTATGGCGATACCACATGTGTGGCACTTTTTTGCACCCTAACTGCGCTAAAGGGCCCAAAGTCCAATGAGTACCTTTAGGATTTCACAGGTCATTTTGAGAAATTTCGTTTCAAGACTACTCCTCACGGTTTAGGGCCCCTAAAATGCCAGGGCAGTATAGGAACCCCACAAATGACCCCATTTTAGAAAGAAGACACCCCAAGGTATTCCGTTAGTAGTATGGCGAGTTCATAGAAGATTTTATTTTTTGTCACAAGTTAGCAGAAATTGATTTTAATTGTGTTTTTTCACAAAGTGTCATTTTCCGCTAACTTTTGACAAAAAATAAAATCTTCTATGAACTCACCATACTCCTAACGGAATACCTTGGGGTGTCTTCTTTCTAAAATGGGGTCATTTGTGGGGTTCCTATACTGCCCTGGCATTTTAGGGGCCCTAAACCGTGAGGAGTAGTCTTGAAACAAAAATGACCTGTGAAATCCTAAAGGTACTCATTGGACTTTGGGCCCCTTAGTGCAGTTAGGGTGCAAAAAAGTGCCACACATGTGCTATCGCCGTACTCGGGAGAAGTAGTATAATGTGTTTTGGGGTGTATTTTTACACATACCCATGCTGGGTGGGAGAAATACCTCTGTAAATGACAATCTTTTGATTTTTTTTACACACAATTGTCCATTTACAGAGGTATTTCTCCCACCCAGCATGGGTATGTGTAAAAATACACCCCAAAACACATTGTACTACTTCTCCCGAGTATGGCGATACCACATGTGTGGCACTTTTTTGCACCCTAACTGCGCTAAAGGGCCCAAAGTCCAATGAGTACCTTTAGGATTTCACAGGTCATTTTGAGAAATTTCGTTTCAAGACTACTCCTCACGGTTTAGGGCCCCTAAAATGCCAGGGCAGTATAGGAACCCCACAAATGACCCCATTTTAGAAAGAAGACACCCCAAGGTATTCCGTTAGTAGTATGGCGAGTTCATAGAAGATTTTATTTTTTGTCACAAGTTAGCGGAAATTGATTTTAATTGTGTTTTTTCACAAAGTGTCATTTTCCGCTAACTTTTGACAAAAATAAAATCTTCTATGAACTCACCATACTCCTAACGGAATACCTTGGGGTGTCTTCTTTCTAAAATGGGGTCATTTGTGGGGTTCCTATACTGCCCTGGCATTTTAGGGGCCCTAAACCGTGAGGAGTAGTCTTGAAACAAAAATGACCTGTGAAATCCTAAAGGTACTCATTGGACTTTGGGCCCCTTAGTGCAGTTAGGGTGCAAAAAAGTGCCACACATGTGCTATCGCCGTACTCGGGAGAAGTAGTATAATGTGTTTTGGGGTGTATTTTTACACATACCCATGCTGGGTGGGAGAAATACCTCTGTAAATGACAATCTTTTGATTTTTTTTACACACAATTGTCCATTTACAGAGGTATTTCTCCCACCCAGCATGGGTATGTGTAAAAATACACCCCAAAACACATTGTACTACTTCTCCCGAGTATGGCGATACCACATGTGTGGCACTTTTTTGCACCCTAACTGCGCTAAAGGGCCCAAAGTCCAATGAGTACCTTTAGGATTTCACAGGTCATTTTGAGAAATTTCGTTTCAAGACTACTCCTCACGGTTTAGGGCCCCTAAAATGCCAGGGCAGTATAGGAACCCCACAAATGACCCCATTTTAGAAAGAAGACACCCCAAGGTATTCCGTTAGTAGTATGGCGAGTTCATAGAAGATTTTATTTTTTGTCACAAGTTAGCGGAAATTGATTTTAATTGTGTTTTTTCACAAAGTGTCATTTTCCGCTAACTTTTGACAAAAAATAAAATCTTCTATGAACTCACCATACTCCTAACGGAATACCTTGGGGTGTCTTCTTTCTAAAATGGGGTCATTTGTGGGGTTCCTATACTGCCCTGGCATTTTAGGGGCCCTAAACCGTGAGGAGTAGTCTTGAAACGAAATTTCTCAAAATGACCTGTGAAATCCTAAAGGTACTCATTGGACTTTGGGCCCTTTAGCGCAGTTAGGGTGCAAAAAAGTGCCACACATGTGATATCGCCGTACTCAGGAGAAGTAGTATAATGTGTTTTGTGGTGTATTTTTACACATACCCATGCTGAGTTGGAGAAAGATCTCTGTAAATGGACAATTGTGTGTAAAAAAAATTAACAAATTGTCATTTACAGAGATATTTCTCCCACCCAGCATGGGTATGTGTAAAAATACACCCCAAAACACATTATACTACTTCTCCTGAGTACGGCAATACCACATGTGTGGCACTTTTTTGCAGCCTAACTGCGCTAAGGGGTCCAAAGTCCAATGAGTACCTTTAGGCTTTACAGGGGTGCTTACAATTTAGCACCTCCCAAAATGTCAGGACAGTAAACACACCCCACAAATGACCCCATTTTGGAAAGTAGACCCTTCAAGGTATTCAGAGAGGGGCATGGTGAGTCCGTGGCAGATTTCATTTTTTTTTTTGTCGCAAGTTAGAAGAAATGGAAACTTTTTTTTTTTTTTCTCACAAAGTGTCATTTTCCGCTTACTTGTGACAAAAAATAATATCTTCTATGAACTCACTATGCCTCTCGGTGAATACTTTGGGATGTCTTCTTTCCAAAATGGGGTCATTTGGGGGGTATTTATACTATCCTGGAATTCTAGCCCCTCATGAAACATGACAGGGGGTCAGAAAAGTCAGAGATGCTTGAAAATGGGAAAATTCACTTTTTGCACCATAGTTTGTAAACGCTATAACTTTTACCCAAACCAATAAATATACACTGAATGGGTTTTTTTAATCAAAAACATGTTTGTCCACATTTTTCGCGCTGCATGTATACAGAAATTTTACTTTATTTGAAAAATGTCAGCACAGAAAGTTAAAAAAATCATTTTTTTGCCAAAATTCATGTCTTTTTTGATGAATATAATAAAAAGTAAAAATCGCAGGAGCATTTAAATAGCACCAAAAGAAAGCTTTATTAGTGACAAGAAAAGGAGCCAAAATTCATTTAGGTGGTAGGTTGTATGAGCGAGCAATAAACCGTGAAAGCTGCAGTGGTCTGAATGGAAAAAAAGTGGCCGGTCCTTAAGGGGTAGAAAGCCCTAGGTCCTCAAGTGGTTAAAGAGAGAAAAAAGTTCCCTATGGGGTACTTACCTCTGGAGGGAGAAGTCTCTGGATCCTAATTAGGCTTCCCCATCATCCTCTGTGCCATAGCTGTCAGCTGCGGAAGATATACCAGGGCTTCTGGATTATAATCCTGTGTGAGCCTCGAGCCGTTGCAGTAGAAGTTTCCCTCTGGGTCAGGTGGAATAGCCGAATAGTCAAGCCCAAACAGATCCACTATACTGTGCAGATGCAGTACCAATCTTGCCAATCTTTTGAATGCCTGCCTGATCATAAAGGAAAACTGCTACTGCGCCAGCAGGAGGCTCACACAGGATTGTTATGATCCTGGAGCCCAGCACCGTTGACAAGCTTGTTGGCGGATCCTCGGTGACTGATAGCACTGGAGCAGAAGGACAGAGGACAACAGGGAAGCCTCATTAGGATCCAGAACCTTCCCTCTCCAGAGGTAAGTACCACATAGAGTTACATTTTTTCTTACAAATCATCTTTAAAGTAAACCTGTACTGTTAAACAAAAGTTAAAGAACTTACACCAGTAGGGGGGAAGCCTCTGGATACTTCAATGGCTACCACAACATCCAGAACCCCTCCACTGCTGGCCAGGATGCTTTTGCTCTTTACAGCCATGCTCTCCTCCATATACGAGCATGATCACACTGGCCAGGTGTGAAGTATAGCCTGGGCATTAACACAGAGCCTGTAATGGACAATGTTGAGAATTCTTTAAAGGTTCCCAGTGCAGCACAGGAAGGGTGTAGGATGATCAGGGGAGCCTATGGACCATCCAAATGCTTCGCCCTACTGAGTAAAGGATCTATTTTTTTTCTGGGGGGGGGGGAGACTACAGGTACCCCACAGGATAACTACACTTTCAGAATAAACTACACAATGGTGGTTACCTGGGCTATTGTTATGCCATTGCCTTCATGAGTGTATCACTGTGCTGTATAACACTGATAAAAGTAGAAAAGGTTAAGAGAGGGTGCTAAGTGCTAACTAAATAAAGTAAAAAAAAAGTATAGCAAATGACCCCGGGCCCACACTTAGTAAATCACAAGAGTTTATAGAACATCTGCTTCCTCCCCCATTGGTCTGTCAAGTCTAGTGATGGCCATCTCCTACCATCAGTGATTTAAGAAGGCTTTTTAGAATCACAAAATATATCCCCAAGCTGCTCAGTGAAGTTGAACTCTTAAGTCATATTCTGAAAGTGGAGGGAATAATGTTCTTTTATTGACAAGCCATCAAAATACTGGTGGCATTTATCAAATATATGTCATTGACATATAGCATTAAGTTTATCCTTAGATGCATTTATTTTATTATTGTAAATCCTTTCATGATTAGGCTGAGCTCCAAAACTGTGAAATATGTGAAATAAAAAAAGTGTAAGAAATTGTCTTGAAAGGTGGAAGCTCTCTAATAAGTTAAAGGGACTCCGAGCAGTGCAGAAACTATGGAAAGATGCATACCATTTTTAAGCTCTCTTTCTCCTCTTTCCAACAATATATAAACAGTCATCCTACGCCTTTTAGTTTTCGATATTTTCGCGATCAGAGTCGCGGCAAACTCGATTTCGATCGCAAAAATAGCGAAAACTAAAAGGCGTAGGGCGGTGCTTTAGGTGTCGTTGGAAAGAGGAGAAAGAGAGCTTTAAAATGGTATGCATCTTTCCATAGTTACTTGTATTACACAGGACGACTTTTCCCCAAAGTCGGCAGCTGAATGGAGCTGCTGACACTGGGGAAAGTGTCGTCCTATGTAATACAAGTAACTATGGAAAGATGTTTTGGTGGAAATCATGTATTTCTTTTATTTGTTGCTCTGCAGTTTAGTTTTACCAGAAGTGAGATGCAATTTTGCTGAATGTTAATGTATCTGCAAGAAAGGTTTTTGCTCCTCTGATGAAAAGTGTGAGATAAGTTTGTAAAAGTGAGGTAGAAAGCATTCCAGTTATGTTTACAATGTTGACCTCCTCAAGAATCTTGGCATTAGGCAACTTTCCTGTAGTTGTCAATTATTGCATAAGACACCTAAGCACCGACCTTGCAAGTAAAAGCTGACAAATTACATTGTACCAAATTCTATGTGATATATGTTTTTACTTCCTGCAGATTCACTTCAATTATTTAGTTCAAGGACAACTTTAGTAAAAATGTGTTGTTTTGTTTTTTTGTTGTTAATGCAAAAAGTTAAGGCCATCTTTTAATCATTGTATTGTTATTTTTTATATTTTTTGCCGATATACTCATTTATTGACTAGCTATTAGCATTTGATTTGATATTTTTCATTATAATGAAAATTACAAGATGTACTTTACAGGTAGAATAGTTTTAAGCACATTAACACTTCTAAATGAATGTTTTATGTTAACCCTAAAAGGTAAAATCATATTCTGCAAAAACTCGAGGCACTGTGCAAAAAGCCGCAGAAAGGTTCATGCCACAATGCTTGGAAAATAGGACTAGTGTTATATTAAAGAAATATTTGAGAGCTAATACAAATAAGACAATTATGAGTTTATAGAAAATTTGTAGCTCAATACTTAAAGGTACTGGTAGTTCATCCTCCCACAAAAGTCTGTAGGTGAAAAATAAATCAGCTAGTGGACTAGTGGATATACAGTATGTAGGAAAAAGGATGCTTTAAATTAACCACTTTGATAGACCAAGGCTACTAGTATATCAGGGCTTTGCATGTGTTTCTAGGCAGTGTTCACTGGGAAAACAACACTACCCTGACCAAACCATACTGGTTTTCAATGTATCTGAACATAAAGCAGAGATCTATGCTTATTTCTAACGTGACCATCAGTGTTCACCAAACGTATTTTTGCATTAAAAATGCTATTTTCAACGTTGAGACAATTTCTTTAGGAAAAGGTTGTTTACAGTAAGAGTGATTAAGATGTGGGATTCATTGCCACAGGAAGTAGTTACGGCAAATTCTATATCTGCTTTTTTTTTTTTTAACAAAACTTTATTAAACTTTTCACAATTAACATTAGCAACGTTTCATTCCCTCCATGAGGCATTGAGCTTAACAATTTTAGCATACAGGAAGTAACTTTTATAAACCAAATTATATAAGCATAAAAAATCCAATGGGAAACTCCCCCTGTAGTGCCGTGGTGGAGCGGTTATCTGGAACGTCCTTTCTCCCCTCACCCCCCCCCCCCCCATTTCTCCCTCCCCCCTCCCTCCACCCTTCCCTGTCACTCCAGACCATACACTTCAAAAAGACCTTAGGAAATGTCTAGTTTTCCAAGCGTGCCCAGCAAATGTTCTGTCAGGTACCATTTTGTGTACTTGAAGTGTTCCATCAAGTCTCTTATTTCCTGTTGTGTGTAAATCCTTTCAATAAAGAGTTTCCATTTTTTAAAGAATGTCTTTGTTTTCTTGTCCTTGTGGTTTAATGTGTCCATTTTATCCAGTTGGTGGAGGTGCATGAGTTCCTCTTTAACATCCCACAATGTGGGCGGACTTGTATAGATCCACTTGTTGAAGATCACCTTTCGAGCTGTGATTAGGATCAGAGACAATTTCTTGACAATACAATGGCAAAATTATTTTCCGTTTTTGTTTTTTTTCCAGCAATTCTGAAAGTGGTTTATTTCAGTGGTAAGCATGCAGTAAATAATAATAATAATAGTCTTTGCCTTCCATAAGTTAGGACAGTTTTTGGAAGTTTTTTTTTTTTTTGGGGGGGGGGGGGGGGAGATTTCATTAAGTAGCAACCTATGGCAAGTATACTTATAGGCATCCCATAAAATCCAGTAAATATTTGGAGATTAATATCTACTATTCTTTTTGATTGCACAACCCGAATAGGAACTCCACTAAAACAGCAGCAATAGGAGCTCCACTAAAAACTGCAAAATGCATACAAATTGACTTTACCACCAGGTACAAGTAGGTCTTAAACTAATCAGTAAATTATGTGCTAACATGCCCCCTATTTTTCATGAGAATTATGCTTTTCAGTAAAATATTGCAAAATACCACACAACCTAATTTACGCATGCGGTAAATTATGACTAAAATCAGAATAGCAAACTGATTTTACCGCATGCAATAAAATATGGTGCATGTGGTAAAACACTAAGGGCCTATTCACACTTGAAAGCGCAAAATGCTGGTGCTTACCACTGGCGGTTTGCATGAGTGATTTTTCAGCGAAAAAAATCACTGAACACTGTGGCGATTTTTCCACGATCAAGCTTAGCGCTTCAATAGCACTGAAACTGAAAGTGGTGCAGGCAACACATTTGTGTTTCACGATTTTGGGCGATTTGCAGCAATTAGCGCAAATTAGCCAAGTAAGAATGGGCCCATAGGGTTTTATTATACTAGCGCTTTCAAAAGCGCTAGTGTTGAGCGTTTTGCCGCAAAACACTCAAGTGTGAATGTGCCCTAAGTCTACCAGAATTGAGGTCATTGTATTTTCGCAATATGGTCAAAGAAAACATTTTTTTTTCTGCTGCAAAAATTTGCGGAAAAAAATAAAAAAAATTTACTGCAAAAAGTGCAAAAATCATTATTTTAGCACAGGAAAAAAAATGCTAAAAAAAAATCACAAACTTATTACAAAATTACTTTTTGATGGGATTTTTGTGAAAATTAATTTGAAAATATCATCAGCATTTTCACTCCTTCCTGGTGACCATGAGTTACAGGAGACATACATATTTATTTCCTGTTCTTTTGGGTTTAGAAGTGTCTATATCACACACATTCTCCCAGAGTAAAATGAGCCATAAATTACTTTTCTCTTACGTTCCCGGCACTTACAATAAGAAGTAGAAAGTTGTCATTACCGACAGATTTTGGACTAGCCCATCTTCTCATAGGGAGGTTCTCACAGTTTTATTTTTAAATGCACTTAGTGAATGGCAGTTGCTCCATCCAACTGCCAAAATAGTGTACAAAGAGCAGGGAGGCTGGTCAGCATCTTTGTATACATCTTTTTTCAGGGAATGTCTTTATAAAGAATAAGGACATGCTGAGAATCCTCTATGGGGAGATGGACTAGCCCAAAACCTGTCAGTAATGTCAGATTTCTACTACCTACTGTGAGTGACAGCAACATAGGAGAGAAGTAATGTATGGCTCATTTTACTCTGGGAGAAATGTACTTCTTATTTGTATGTGTTTTACATTTTAAGATTTTCACGACAGTTCATCTTTAAGCATGGCTAATTTATGTCGGTATATTTTTACATGTGTATTTAACAAATCACATAGCAGCTGCTTTAAAAGCAACCTGAAACTTATTCAATGGGGCGGGGGGGGGGGATTTAAAAATAGAAGGTATCTTTAAATCCCCTTTTTTTGCAGAGCATCATTTTTTAGTGAATTGCATTTTGCCCATCACAGTGAACAGGAATAAAGACAGCATACTGTACTGGGGGTCCTACCTAATAATTTCCCTGAGTATCTGTGTTCGTGTCAGCTGAGTGTGCATGTGCAGGACTATTAGCACTAGTGGGGGGTCACATGTACTTGCACATGCAGGGGTTCGCAGGCACGCATGGGTCGTGGGTACAGGCTGAGAGGCACTGCTCTATAGCACCTGTTATGCAATGGGCTAAATTACTGGTAGTAGTCATACTAGTGCAGACACATAGTAAAACATTATGTCAAAGTCTTCATAGAACAATATCCTAAAATCTACACTGTGACCATGTTCTTTGTTATCTACCTTACGTCAGAGTCTTACTTTGATTTTTCCATTTGTATTGTTAGAGGCAGGGATCACACTAAAATTGTAGGTGTTTAAAGCCCCATCTACACCATACAATTTTTTGTCCAATTCGATTCAATTCATTGATTCGATTCAATCCGACATGTCCAATCAAAAAGGGACTTCAGACAATTTCTAGTTTTGCAAAAGCAATATATTTTATAGGCTAACTAATAAAGTTAAATTATTCAAGCTTTCAGGGAATTAATCCCCTTCATCAGACTTATTTACAGATATCCAAAATACAATATATATATCGCTGTGCTCAATATTAGTAGAAAAGTACTTGGTAGTCCTTGTGAGCTGCAGGCAGTAACCACTTGTATATGGCAGGATTCAAAGATTGTATCTTATATGCTGCTGCGCTTTCATTCCTCATATATATCCATAGGAAGCATGAAAGAGAAAAATAGAGAGAAATGCACAAACACAGAGTGTAACGTATATACACAAACACACCCTTAGTGCAACACCATACGTCTCCAGAGAAAGTAGTGTACCCAGCCAGAGATAGGGATAGTGTCAAGCACCTCCTTCAGATTGCCTGCTTACCCGCAATCTACTTTCTCAACAGCCTTCACTGGCAGTCATTGCCTTCAATAACACACCTGAGACTTAAAAGCCCTTCTACAAAGCTACGTACAATGTAACTACTTGTGCAAATACATATCACATCTTACTCCAATCCAATGTTACACCGCGTCTGCTGGCTGGAAGGAGACTCAGCTCGGTTCCTGTATTTTGCGTCCAAGCTCCTTGAGATCAGGAGGGATGGAGAGAATCTTAAAACCAAATGCTTCTTTAAGAAAACTTATCGTAACGGGTACATACCCATCAGCAGCTGTCACTATCCAGCATGGATTAGAGCTGTCCCCAAGGGACAATTTATTAGAGAACGGAGAAACTGTACTGATATAGATGACTATGAACAACAAGTGGCCATCATTAAGAATAGATTCCTACAAAAGGGGTATATGACTAAGGATTTAAATGCCACTGCTGAATGGGTTAAAAATATGGACAGGGATACTCTAACAAACAGAGAGCGTGCTGATATGGCCCTGAGCACTAATACTTTCAATACAACCTTTACCTCAGATTTTTTAATTCAGTATAAAGAGGTGGAGAGAACTATTATCAAACATTGGCCAGTACTTAAGACAGATGTGGCCCTACGCAAGGCGCTCCCAGAACGCCCACAATTTATATACCATAGGGCTTCTAACTTCCGCAATAAACTGGTGCCAAAGCAGATTGCAGGTAAGCAGGTAAGCAGGCAATCTGAAGGGGGTGCTGGACACTATCCCTATCTCTGGCTGGGTACACTACTTTCTCTGGAGACGTGTGGTGTTGCACTAAGGGTGTGTTTGTGTAGATACGTTACACCCTATGTTTGTGCATTTGGCATTTCTCTCTATTTTTCTCTTTCATGTTGCCTATGGGTATATGAGGAATTAAAGCGCAGTGGCATATAAGATATTTACAGTTTTCAGCTTTCAAAAAATGGTTAGATTGTGGTAGGGCAGGTACACTTTAACCCTTCTCAAACGCAGCATTTTTGTAAAGTCAGTCGTTTCTGCTCAGAGTTTTGTTTACAGAAAAACTGTCAACAACAACATCTCTCTTCCAGTGTAACATACGAGCCTGCAAATCGATTCCCCACCATATTTGTGTTTCGCACTGAGGGGATACAGTATATGACAAGAATGGAATAATTGCAGCATCCCACCCTGCGGGATGTACAAGTGGAAAGGCCAGATACAGAATAAATAAAAATGCAGCTCTAAATGGTCAGAACTACTGGCCAATCAATGCTGACCATCAGAGATGCATTAAGATGTAATGGCGCCCTAGGCAAGGTAGTAGATTTGGGGCTCCCTTGTAGTCCTTTTTGGTGAGCTGAAATGGAGAGAGGTTAAAGAAGGTGGCAGGTGGGCTTCTTGACACCCACTAGACCCCAAACACCTTCCTAGGTTGCCTGGTGGAAAATCCTGCTCTGCTGACCATACTAAGGAATTTTAACTCCAACTGGCAGGTATTTCTGAATATTCTCAAGTACAGCTCACCCTCGTTCCGCATCACAGTGTTGCATGGAAAAGGAGACGGAATGTTATAGCAATGCTTAGTAAAAGCCAATTTTTATGCTGCCAATTCTTAAAAGTGAACTCCATGAAGTGTCATTGAAATGAACATTCAAAAAGCATTTGTAATGTATTCCTTTTAAACATTTTTGTCCTTCAAAAGTTATCAGGTGTGTAAGTTTTGAACACTCTCCTGCCAGCTGACCAATTCATCTATTTAAATGAATCATTTTACATTCAGCCTTCTGGTTTTGTTAAGGCCTTCGGGTACACTGCATAAAACACATTTAATGATAGACAAATATATTTTCTGCTTGTCTATTAAGCCATTTATCCACACCATTGCAGCATTTTAAAAAGCTGTACTTTATGTTTTCACGTCTGTTTTTGGCAGAAGTATGTGTGGAAGGCAGTAATGCCAAAAAAGGTGCTGCAGTTCTCATAACACACAGATGTTATTTTTGCTTTTTATTCAGAAATGTCTAAAGTCTGAAAAAGTTCACTGGCAGAGAAATAAACATTCCTGCAGACTGACAAGTAAATTGAATTTTTCAAAATATATTTTTTCTCAGTATATATTCTATTTATAGGATACCAGATGTCAAATTAGTAACAGAAACTGGGGGAGCAGGCATATACTCTTACCTTTCCTGATGTCTGTCGCTCCCCCCGTTCTGTTCTCTGCCCCCGGCATGATGCTTAAAAGCCCCTGGGACGCTCTTCCGGGTCGCTGGAGTCGGGCTCTATTGCACAGGCGCGGGCGGGCTGCACACGTCCTACAGTGTGTATCTGCGCCTGGGAGCATTCTGCACACAATGTCACTACATCATACGTATGAAGTCATATGCATGCTCAGAGTGCTCCTGGGCACGGATGCGCAATGTAGGACGCGCGCAACCCAGCCAGCGCCTGCGCAGTAAAGCCAGACTCTGGCGACCCGGAAGAGGGTCCCAGGGGGCTTTTAGGCATAATGCAGGGGGCAGAGAGGAGAACGGGCATAGTAACAGGCATCAAGACAGGCGACAGTATATGCCTGCTCCCCAGTTCCTGTTACTAATTTGGTATGCTTTAAAGGTAGCTTATATCTAACCATTGCAATAGATGCTGCATGGTACCGTACATCTAAAAGCTGTAGACAATCTGAAAGCTATACAGCTAGTCATAAGTTCCCCAAATTCAATAGTTCTTTGGTGGAAGACTTTTTATTCTTTGGCATATCTAAGTATTTATTTAATTTTTTTTCAATTTAACATACATTTTTATTTTTTTTTAATACAGCCTATATAGGCATCATGTAGGTATCACAATAAAGTTTACATTTTGAATGAACAATGAACATTGGTAACATTAATGGCAGTTATCTATACCAACTATAAAGCTAGTCACAGTTATATTGGTACAATAAGAAGGACTTCTTTAAGTATACATCAAAAGGAATAATAAATGAACATATTTTTGGACTTGCCTACCATTCTGTAACGATCGGTGTAACACAGAGAGGGTCTGATTACCGGTGATCTGCAGTACCACCGAGAATACAGATATATACCCGATTATTGATGATCTGCAGTATCACCGATAATCAGATATATCTCTAACCTCTGGACACCTGGGTAATAAGAGTGTTTGGTGCAACAGAAATACTTTGAGGACTGCACCTGAGGAGCAGGTGCACAGCAGTAAGGAGTACTGCACAAAAACACGTTCCTTCCGCAAGCCTGAGACTCTCCCAAGGGAGGGGTCAGGCTAGGAGTAGGAAGGACAGAGTGTGAGTGACACCAAGGAGGGGTGTCACCCCCCGGTCTGTGAACTATCTCTTGACTGAGGAGATAGCTCTCGAGGTCGGGCAAGCCGGGTCAGCAACAGACAGACAGAACAAGGACAGAGACAGGAGACAGATGCGGAATCCTAAGACAAGCAGAGTTCGGCAACAGAGTATCAGATATAGCGAAGTACCTAATCAGAGATCAGAAGAGTAGTCAGGAAAGCAGAAGGTCATAACAAATAATCAACAATGCCTAGTCTTGGGTGTGAGCTCCTTGATCATCAACACCCTGGAACTGGTCTGAGTATAACTAGATGGTAAAGCTAATTCCTAGTCTGAGGTGTGAGGTCCCTGGTCATCAACACCTAGGAACTGGTCTAAATAATAACACAGATAATATACAGTTTTCCCTAGACTGAGGTGTGAGGTCCTTGATCATCAACACCCAGGAACTGGTCTAGATAATAACACAGATAATATCACAGATACTGACAAGGTCTGAGTGCTACCACCAGGGCCGCCGTCAGAAATTGTGGGGCCCCTCACACATCATCAAGCTTGGGCCCCCCCTCCCTGGGCCCACCCACTGGTTTTTGTGTCCGTCCCTGTGCCTCTTTTGTCCACCCGTTCCCCTGTGGCTCTTTTTCCCCCCTGTGTTACCTCTTGTCCCCTTCTGTCTCAGCTCATCCCCCTGCCCTAGCCAGGGGTAGGTGCCCCCAGTTTAGCTTTCCAGGCATATGTGCCCCCAGTATAGGTAGCCAGGTATAGGTTCCCCCAGTATAAGTAGCCAACTATAGGTGGTGCCCCAGTATAGGTAGCCAGGTTTAGATGCCCCCAGTATAGGTAGCCAAGTATGGGTGGTGCCCCAGTGTAGGTAGCCTGGTATAGCTGGTGCCCTAGTATAGGCGAGCAAGATACAGGTGCCCCCAGTATAGGTATTCAACTATAGGTGGATCCCCCGTATAGGTAGCCTGGTATAGCTGCCCCCAGTATAGGTAACCTGGTATGGGTGGTGCACCAGTATAGGTTAGCCAGGTATAGGTGCCCCCAGTATAGGTAGCAAGCTATAGGCAGCCCTAGCCATGTATTGGTGGTGCCCCAGTATAGGTAGCTAGATATAGGTGGTTCCAGCCCCAGTATAGGTAGCCAGGTATAGGTGGTGGCCCAGTATAGGTAGCCTATAGCCAGATATAGGTGGTGCCCCAGTATAGAAAGTCCGCTGTAGTGGGCTCACTCATCTGCTCCCCACATTCAAGTGCTGATGTCACTCTTCTCTCAGTGCGGGTGAGTGAGCCACAGGCCCACAGCCAGCACATGCGGCTCTTCCAGTGCTTTAGGGGGCCCAGGGCCCTCAGAAGTCATGGGCCCCTCACTGCAGTATCAGTTGTCCCCCCCTGATGGCTGCCCTGGCTACCACGTAGTGATCGCAACGCCAGACACCAGAGAAATGACCAGCACCCAGTATATATACACCAGTGCTCTCCAGCGCCTCCCCTAAGTGCTGGACCAATGAAACCTGATAGAATTGTCAGCTGATCGGCTAGATCAGCTGACACCCTTCTGACTGCCATAAAGGCTCTGCCTCTCAGCACGCGCACGCGTCCTTCTGAACCTGTGTGGACTATCAGTCCCAGCCACACCAGACATGTGTTGTAATGCATCTGTTGGTTTGAACGCGGGACCAGCCGCACCGCTGTCAGAGCATGCGGCGGTTTCCCTGCGTTCAGCCACACTGCCAGTGGCAAGCCCATGCGTGCAAACCGCTGTGTCGGACGCGGAATCCGCCGCCTTGTTCACTGGGCATGCGTCGGTTTCTCCGCGCTCCGTCAGGCTAGTGGATGCAGGCCTATGCGCGCGAGCTGCCATGTTGAATGCGGAATCAGCCGCCTTACTCTGAGTACTCGCGGCGGCTTTTCCGCGTTTTCTCACAGTACCCACCCCCTGAGGAGTGGACTCCGGACAGCTCCTACCCGGTTTTTCAGGATATAAAGTGTGGAACTCCCTCCCTAATTTATCCGCATGCATGCGACACTCAGGTACCCATGTTCTCTCCTCAATACCATACCCTTTCCAGTGAACTAGATACTGCACTGAGTTCTGTACAACACGTGAGTCTAAAATCTTTTCTACTTCATACTCAGGTTGGTCATCTACCATCACAGGAGGAGGAGGAGGAGTGGAACCTACATGAACTGCTGGCTTAAGCAGGGACACATGAAATGATCTTACACCACGCATGCTGGCAGGGAGATCAATAGCATAAGTAACATTGTTGACGTGTGGACACCCAGACCAAGTCTCCTGGACGGAACTTCCACTCTAAGGAGCGTTTCTTGTCAGCTTGACCTTTCTGACTTTGAAAAGCCTTCTCCAAACTATTCTTCACGATCCCCCAAATGTTCTTAAATGACTTTTGCCAAGCCTCCAAAGCTGGAAACAGAGTGGAAGCTACTGGCAGTGGGGAGAACTTAGGCAACTTTCCAGTTAACACCTGAAACAGAGAAAATCCAGAGGAAGAGCTTTTCAAATTATTGTGCGCAAATTCTGCAAACGGCAAGAACTTGACCCAATCATTTTGCGCATCCGCAACATAACACCTTAGAAACTGTTCCAATGACTGATTAATTCTCTCAGTCTGACCATTGGTCTGTGGGTGGTAGCCCGACGAAAATGACAGTTCCATGCCCATTTGATGACAAAATGCCCTCCAAAATTTAGAAACAAATTGGACTCCCCGATCTGACACAACGTTTTCCGGAATGCCATGTAGCCGGAAAATGTGGATGATGAAAAGATTGGCCAACTCCTGGGCCGAGGGGAGTCCTTTCAGGGGCACAAAATGGGCCATTTTACTGAAACGGTCGACTACCACCCAAATGACCGACATGCCCTCAGACCTCGGAAGCTCACCCACAAAATCCATGGACAAATGGGTCCATGGTTCACTCGGGGTGGGCAAAGGCTGCAACGTTCCCACAGGTGCCAGACGGGAGGGTTTGCTTTTTGCACATACTGCACACTCTCTAACATACTCCTTGCAGTCAGTTGCCAATGAAGGCCACCAAGCACACCTAGCAACAAGGTCCTGTGTTCTGGTGGCCCCAGGATGTCCAGCATTTTTTGTGGGAGTGGAACATCTGCAATATCTGGAGACGAAATGGCAGTGGTACAAACATCACCCCTTCAGGCTTTCCTTCAGGGACATCCTGCTGGAAGGGACTTAAAGTCTTCATCCAGTTTTTCCAGGTCTCTGTGGCTGCCAACACTACTCTCTGTGGGATAATAGTCTCTGGGCCTGAGGGCTGTGCTGTCTCTGGCTCAAAGCATCTGGACAAAGCATCCGCTTTAATGTTTTTACTACCCGGAGTGTACGTAATTACAAATCTGAATCTCGAGAAAAACAGTTACCACCGAGCCTGATGGGGACTCAATCTTTACTCAATCTTTTAGCCCCCTCAATGTATTCCAAATTTTTGTGATCAGTGTAAACGGTAATCGTATGTTCTGCTCCTTCTAGCCAATGACGCCATTCTTCAAAGGCCAATTTAATGGCTAGGAGCTCCCTGTTGCCTATATCGTAGTTTTTCTCTGCTGGTGAAAACCTACGAGAGAAATAGGCACATGGGTGTAATCTTCCCTGCAACCCAGAACACTGAGACAGCACAGCCCCTACCCCGACCTCCGAGGCGTCCACCTCCACAATAAAGGGATAGGAGGTGTCGACGTGTCTCAAAATGAGTGCAGAGCAAAACAATTCTTTCAAAGTGGAGAAAGCAGCCAGAGCTTCGGGTGACCAGTGGTTGGTATCAGCCCCTTTCTTTGTAAGACTGGTGAGGGGTGTTATGACTGTGGAGTACCCCTTTATGAACCTTCTATAGTAATTAGCGAATCCTAAAAATCTCTGGAGAGATTTTAGTCCCACTGGCTGAGGCCATTCTAGGACAGCAGATACTTTGGCAGGATCCATATAAAGGCCCGAGGTGGAAATTATGTACCCCAGAAAAGTGACAGATGTTACCTCAAAAATGCATTTCTCCAATTTAGCATAAAGCATGTTCTGTCTTAACTTGTGCAGCACAATTTTGACATGAGCCCTGTGCTCAGAGAGGTTATCTGAGAAGATTAGTATATCATCCAGATATACCAGAACAAATTTACCCAACACCTCCCTGAATACTTCATTAATGAGTTTCTGAAAGACGGCCGGGGCGTTACACAACCCGAAGGGCATCACCAGGTACTCGTAATGCCTTATTGGGTGTGTTAAAGGCCGTCTTCCACTCATCGCCCTCTCTGATCCGCACCAGGTTGTATGCACCCCTAAAATCCAATTTCGAGAAAATCTTAGCATTGGTGACCTGAGTGAATAAATCGTCTATCAAAGGCAGTGGATAGCGATTTTTTACTGTGATTTTATTCAGGCCTCGGTAATCAATGCATTGCCGAAGGCCTCCGTCTTTTTTCTTTACAAAAAAGAAACCTGCTCCGGCAGGCGACCGGGAAGGGCGAATGAAACCCTTAGCTAAGTTTTCACGGATGTACTCTCGCATGGCCACTTTTTCTGGCCCAGACAAATTGTAGAGATGACCTCTAGCGGGCATACAACCAGATCGGAGATCGATGGGGCAATCGAAAGGGCGATGTGGAGGTAGTTTCTTTGCAGCTTTGGGACAAAACACATCTGAAAATTCAGAATATTGTTCCGGTACTCCCTCCACATGAATCCTGGTCTGACCCAAGGTTACCCTCACTAAACAATGATGAAAGCAATGGGCTGACCAGCTTGTTAGCTGACCAGTGGCCCAATTAATCTGAGGGGAGTGAAGGTGTAACCAAGGCATGCCAAGGATGATAGTGGAGGTTGTCATGTGTAACACAAAAAAAACAACTTCTCCCTATGCAGCACCCCTATAGTGACTCCCACCTCTGGTGTCTGAGACAGAGGGCGGTTACGTTGCAGGGGGGAATCATCCACTGCCGTAACTTGGATAGGTGGTGTTACCGGGGTGAGCGGAATACCCAATTTCTTAGCAAATTCGTAATCCATAAAATTAGCCGCTGAGCCCGAATCAACGAAGGCCTCAGTGACTTCAGATTTATCTTCCCATGTAATCGTACAAGGAAGAAGCAACCTTTTATCATCTAGGGGTAAAAGTTGTACGCCTAGGGTATTACCCCCAACTACTCCTAGGCAGTAGCAGTTCCCGATTTCTTAGGGCAATTCTGTACTCTATGACCCCTCCTCTGCACAATAAAGACATAACTGCTCTGAAATCCTGCGTCTCCGCTCCACTTGAGACAACTTTGACCGACCAATCTGCATTGGTTCGGGTGGAGGTGAAACGGGAGGAGATGGAGTCACAGGAGGCGCAGCGTAGGACACCATCCTTACATGGTTTCTACCCCGGGTCTGTCTCTGATAGCGTAGCCTACGGTCGATCCTGATGGCCGATGAAATGGCCTCATCAATGGTCTTAGGTTCAGGCTGACTTAACATAAGATCAGAGACCTCATCTGACAACCCTGATAAGAAACAATCTAACAGGGCAAAGGTGCCCCACCTGGCTGATACTGACCACCTTCTGAATTCAGCAGCATACTCCTCGACCGGACTCTTGCCTTGACGTAACAACTTGAGCTTCCGCTCAGAAGTCGAGGCAATGTCTGGATCGTCGTAAATTATTGCCATGGCTTTAAAAAATTCATCTACAGAGGTTAGGGCTAAGTCTCCAGCGGGTAGACTGTACGCCCAGGTCTGAGAATCGCCTGATAACAAAGTCTTAATAAATGTGACCCTTTGGGCCATAGTTCCTGAAGATCTAGGTCTCAACTCAAAGTATGATAACACTCTACTCCTAAAATTTTGGAAATCAGATCTGTGACCAGAAAATTTTTCAGGTACAGGCATGCGTAAGTCTGTGCTAGGAGGAGATCACACTTCATCCACAGCCATCTGGAGGGTTTGTAAAGACCCGGAGAAAGCGTCAATTAACGCCCGGTGATTACCCAGCACTTGGTTGATGGTATCCACCGAAGTGGTAAGTGCGCCCAGACGGTCGGTGTGCGCGTCCATTTGCATTTTTTGGTCTGGCGTTCTGTAACGATAGGTGTAACACAGAGAGGGTCTGATTACCGGTGATCTGCAGTATCACCGAGAATACAGATATATACCCGATTATTGATGATCTGCAGTATCACCGATAATCAGATATATCTCTAACCTCTGGACACCTGGGTAATAATAGTGTTTGGTGCAACAGAAATACTTTGAGGACTGCACCTGAGGAGCAGCAGTAAGGAGTACTGCACAAAAACACGTTCCTTCCGCAAGCCTGAGACTCTCCCGAGGGAGGGGTCAGGCTAGGAGTAGGAAGGACAGAGTGTGAGTTACACCAAGGAGGGGTATCACCCATCGGTCTGTGAACTATCTCTTGACTAAGGAGATAGCTCTCGAGGTCGGGTAAGCCGGGTCGGCAACAGACAGACAGATCCAGGACAGAGACAGGAGACAGATGCGGAAAGACAAGCAGAGTTCGGCAACAGAGTATCAGATATAGCGAAGTACCTAATCAGAGATCAGAAGAGTAGTCAGGAAAGCAGAAGGTCATAACAAATAATCAACAATGCCTAGTCTTGGGTGTGAGCTCCTTGATCATCAACACCCTGGAACTGGTCTGAGTATAACTAGATGGTAAAGCTAATTCCTAGTCTGAGGTGTGAGGTCCCTGGTCATCAACACCTAGGAACTGGTCTAAATAATAACACAGATAATATACAGTTTTCCCTAGACTGAGGTGTGAGGTCCTTGATCATCAACACCCAGGAACTGGTCTAGATAATAACACAGATAATATCACAGATACTGACAAGGTCTGAGTGCTACCACGTAGTGATCGCAATGCCAGACACCAGAGAAATGACCAGCACCCAGTATAAGGCGCCAGGTGTGTTGCTGACAGATTGCTGTGTACTCCTACTTCTACTGCCTGAGGAAGCGGGCTTGTACCCGCGAAACGCGTTGTATATCTATACCCTGGAGTGTACCAATAAATCTATTCTTGTTGTATTGCACAGTGTTTCTGTGTTTGCTTGGAGGGGGCGGATCCACCACTGCCTCCTCAGCTATTTTTAAACGTTTTAAATACTGTTTTTATTCTTTTGGCGCCTCTGTTCAACCTATACCGTAGCACCCAGTATATATACACCAGTGCTCTCCAGCGCCTCCCCTAAGTGCTGGACCAATGAAACCTGATAGAATTGTCAGCTGATCGGCTAGATCAGCTGACACCCTTCTGACTGCCATAAAGGCTCTGCCTCTCAGCGCGCGCGCGCGTCCTTCTGAACCTGTGCGGACTATCAGTCCCAGCCACACCAGACATGTGTTGTAATGCATCTGTTGGTTTGAACGCGGGGCCAGCCGCACCGCTGTCAGAGCATGCGGCGGTTTCCCCGCGTTCAGCCACACTGCCAGTGGCAAGCCCATGAGTGCAAACCACCGCATCGGACGCGGATTCGCCCACCTTGTTCACTGGGCTGGTTTCTCCGCGCTCCGTCAGGCTAGTGGATGCAGGCCCATGCGCGCAAGCTGCCATGTTTAACGCGGAATCAGCCGCCTTACTCTGAGTACAAATGAAATCAGGTGATTGGTTTCCCCCCCTGAAAAAAAACACCCAACCAACCAAACAAACATGACCTTAGACTACAATAGAAACATAGGCCAATGAATGACTATGGTGAGGACTACATTGCGAGCTCCTCTAAGGGCCAGTTATTGACATCACTATATACATCAGGTTAAAGCACTGTAGGAGATGTCAGCACTATATAAATATGGTGAGGATTGGATTGTGAGCTCCTCTAGGGGCCAGTTAGTGATATATGACTATATACACCAGGTAAAAGGGCTGTAGAAGATTTCAGCACTATATAAATATGGTGAGGATTAGATTGTGAGCTCCTCTAAGGGCCAGTTAGTGACATGACTATATACACAAGGTAAAAACGCTGTAGAAGATTCCAGCACCATATAAATACACAATAGTAATAATAACATTAATAATAATAATAATAGTGTAATATTTATAGTATTGCATTTGCACATTGGATTTACAGACAATTTAGCATCCTAGTTACAAAATGAAACGACTTTGCCTAGGTTTGTAACTATCATATCATCTGACTGTCTCCATATCTACGGAGATTATAAGGTGACAACCTCTCTATGGGTAGAATGTACATTTATTTGACTTAATCTATGCTGCCTGCTTTCTACTCTTTGTAGTTTTAAATGGTATGGGGAAATCACACATATTCATTATACGTTGTCTCCTTTCATAATGATGAGCTGTGGAAAATCCTGATTGGTGACTCTACATGGTGCAAGATTAACAAATAAAAATGAGACTCTCACAGAGGGATAAAATGAATGTCTTCTGATCTTCCGAGCCACTATCGTTCATATGGGGAAATTACAGATGGACTTAATCTACTTTTAGAAAACTCCAGCATGTACAAAAAAATAAACTAATAAGATTGTATGTTAATGACACATAAAAGCAATAATTATCAATATTTTCATGTGTCTTACTAAACTCAGACAAGGTCAAGAACTTACAGAACCCAGAATATGTGCAGAAAACAGGAAAATCATTGTTAAAGATACTGAACAATGAATCAGACAGGCTATTGTATTTTTATATTTATGATTATGGATAGTCTAGCAAAATAACAGCAGGAAAGAATCATCCTAATGTGGATAAATTAGCATTGTCTTTAAACTCTGACATCAAATGAACGAATGTTCCCACTACAATACAATGAATATTTAAAAAGGTATAAATAGAATGTTTTTGCATCTGCAGGTGTTAAAGTGTTAGTAGTGGGCTTATATTCATTTAGGATTAAAACGCAGACCTGATTGCCAAGGTCATAAGAAGAATTCAAGCAGAAGGAGGATTCAAGCAAATGATCTTAGACTCAGGGAGAACTACAATGATATTGTACTTAAGTTTGACTACATGGGTATAGACAGACTTTTATTTGAGGTAAAGGATTGGAGAAAATGACAAAATAGCCTTCTTATATAAGTTTAGTTTGTACAGGGCCGTTTCTTGGGCAGTGCGGGCAGGGCGACTGCCCTGGGCGCAGATCGGCAAGTAGAAAAAGGGGGGCGCAGGCAGAAGGACATAATAGGTAGGGAGCTGGTGATGTGCGGTGCAGCCAAATGGAAGAAGAAAGAAGATTACCAGTGAGATCATCTTCCTTGACTCCTCCTGGGCTACCTGCATCCGACATCAAGTCATCATCACATCACCACCGCGTGATGACACCTGATGTCCTGTAGCGGTACTGCAGGCTGTCAGTGCATGGCACCCATGGAGGAGTCGACTTTCCAGGCTCTCTTCACCTGTTTGTTTTCCTGGTACCTGCATCCTCCTGGATGAGTGGCTGGTCACTAGTAAGTAGGCAGATCTATTTGTGACCTGTGGCTGTGTGACTGTCCTTAAAGAGTAAGGATTAAATTGTGAGTCCAGGGGGGTGGGGGCACAATTTTTCCACCCTCGTCCTGGGTGAAACTTATCCTAGAAACTGCCCTGAGTTTGTATGTATGCATTGTTGTATGCATGCTTTTATGAATTGCTGTAGGAGGGCAGGGTTTAATAATCCCGCAGTTTGTTTTCCTGGACTGATAAATTGCAGAATAATTAATCAGATGAAGTGTGGCTAAAGCCAGGATAAAGGTATGCTGGCCTTACAGTAGTCATACTGATTAAGCTCTGACAGGAGAGTGATACACATTTTGGCTGAATACTAAACCATTACATCTCATCGTGATAACCTCATAGTAGGATGATTTCAAATATAATCAAATTTAAGGGCTGGAATGACTGAAGTCTGAATGGTGGCAGCAAGTGGTATGATGCATCCAGCTGTATGTAGAGTCATACTATACATATATCATGATGATGGTTCTTTCAGTGGTTACAATTATATTTCAATACACCTTCTGTGTAGGGCTTTCACACTTCATTTGCATTAAATAAAGTTTTGTATTTGGACTTGAGTTTGTATTTGGTTTGAGTTACCAGTTCCAGAACGTGCTTTTATATTTTTATCCTTTTCTGAACCAGCTTTTTTTTCACCCTTAGCACACAAAGCCTTTTCAAGTGATCATCTGTCATTGTTGAGCACAACCAAGTTTTTAAGTGCAAGGTACTAAACAAGCTCTTAATAGTATTCAGTTGGGTCAAAGGAATGTGAAGAGCAGGTTTTCTTTCTGGGAAAAGACGGTCATCACTTCTTTTACCAATTATTTCATTGTTGGGTGTTTCTAATTGTTGCTCTTCGCTTTATTCTCTCTTCAAAATTTCACAATCAAAACTCTCCAAATTATAAAAATCACAGCTCCACTGTACATTTGTTGCTAAACTCTTTAACTGACGTTTCCAACACACGATATCACAGAATCTAGATAATTACTATTGACCTTTCTAAAGTGTATTTTAATACCGTATATACTCGCATATAAGCCGACCCGCATATAAGCCGAGGTACCCACTTTTCCATCAGAAATCAGGAAAAAGTGACTGACTCGCATATAATCCCCCTCCCCAGTATAGACACCTCCACAATATAAATAGCCAGATGTGCCTTCAGTATGAGGCAGCCCCTTACCAAGTATTAATAGCCAATGTGCACCCAGGACAAGGCAGCCATACTCCCAATAGCCAGATGTGCCCCCCCCAGGACATGACAGCCATCCTCCCTATAGCCAAATGTACTCCCAGTACATGGCAGCCACCCTTCTCATAGCCAGATGTGCCCCAAAACATGGCACACACCCTCCCCATAGCCAGATATTCCCCAGGACATGGCAGCCACCATTCCCATAGCCAGATATACCCCCGGGTCAAGGCAACCCTTCTCCCTAGAACAGTAGCAGCAACATGAGCTCAAAGTACAGAAGCTTTTCCAGCCCAGTTCCCTGAGAACCATGCGGTCAACACTCACTGCATAGAATTGCAGATAGGCTGCAGTGACTCTGCACTTTCTAGCTTGTTTCCCACTGTGCCCATGCCCCCCATCCCTTGTTTGTTGTAAGTGGCAATGTACTGTATCACGCAGGCAAGACCAATATAGGGTTAAAAGATTAAACAACTCCTGGTAGCAGCTCTAGCTTTCTCCCCTGCACTTTAGATTGTGTTTAGATGGGGGGAGGATGAGAGGGGAGTCACTGCAACTATAGTTTATCAGCGTCATTGTAGTGTCTGGACATTTCCAGGGTCATCTTACTAATCACTTGCTGTGATGTGAGCTGCCAGCTGCTTTTAAGTGGAATGAGGTGTAAACTAGGGAGGAGCAGGACAAAGAATGTCAGTGGAGCAGAGATATGGGAGCTGGAAGCGTGGAGAGATCAACTTTGCTTTCTCTGGAACTAAGCACAGATGAGGCTCAAAAGGTAAAAGTAACTACGGCTTCCAGTACAGCTGATTCAGCCTACCTATGCAGTCCAGTGTATCAGTGCAGCACCAAAGGACAGCCCAGACTGAGCTGACATAAGGTGAGCATCTCTGGCTGCAGGTCTCTGTCATCATCAAGCCCGCAAGTACATCATCCGTCCAGAACAGCGGCGGGTCTCTCTTGTTGGAACACATACCATATTTACACATGTAGAGGGGGATGAGGTGCAGGACACACGCTGAAAACAAGCTGCCAAGTGCAGGATCACTCGTTTATGATCCTTCACTGTCCGTGTTTCTCCACTTGCTCGCATAGAAGCCGAGGAGGTAACTTTTCAGCACATTTTTTGTGCTGACAAATTCGGCTTTCATGCGAGTATATACGGTAGCTCAAGTAATGGTTTTCTATACTACTAGTTTCTTTAAATTGGTCAGTAGATAATATTGTAAATATTTCAGAAGAAAAGTTCAGGTAATGCAGTGAACAAAAAAATTAGAAATAGGCAGAAACAAAGCAAACTGTTTGCCATTCCCTGCTGGTCATTATGAAGTTCCCCCCTCCCCCTTCTCTGGCTATACCCATTTGATCACTAATGAAATATGCTCATTAATTTTATCACCATTTTAAGACAATGACCTCAATTCACTAAGATCATGCTGGAGATAATAACGCAAGAGAAAACTTACCTTCACACAGTAAGAGAGTTATCTTATCTCTTCATTCCTTACGTTACCTCTTCTGTAGTTAATTTACCTCCTCTGTAGTTAATTTATCTCCTCTGTAGTTAATTTACCTCCTCTGTAGTTATTTTCACACACAGTTAATGAACAGCCTGTCTTTACCTCTGGAGTTATTTTAAGGATTAAAGAGTTAACTTAAAGACAGGAGTTAACTTTAGGTTTGCCTGAGGTAAAATGTTTCCTGAATACTACATGCCTTATCACCATGGTAACAACTCTAGAAGAGTTATTAAAGACAGGAGATAAGCTTAGTGAATTGAGGCCATTATCTACAATGCATGCTGACAATGGGCTTGATTCACTAAGACAAATAGCATGTGTAGATCCTTTTCAGGGAGTTTCTTTATAAAGAATAAAGACCATGCTGAGAATCCCCATGAGGAAATGAGCTGGTCCAAAACCTGTCTGTTCTATCAGGTTTCCACTACCTACTGTAATTGACAGCAACATAGGAGAAAAGAAGTTTAGGGCTTGGCCGCCCCTCTCCTCCAGAGCCCCCCCCCCATACCATGGACCATGCGAGCTGGTATAGCTCAGGGTACAAAACCCCATGTGGCCGGGACTCCGCATTCTGGCTATCCCAGCCTGCATGGGGGACAAGGGGTTAAGGAGGCTTTGGAGGGGGGACCCACACTGTCTGTTTTCATGAAATGTGTACAATATGTATACAGAACTCGGAAAGCAGTAACCTGTACTGCAGCAGTGTCATTTTACACAGTTTAAAAACCATTTTTCCTTGAAACATTGAAATCGATTTGCTCAAAAACTATAAGGTCTTTTCACAATTTTTTTTAACTTGTTCCTACTCATCTGCTTAATATACATGCCAAATTTGGTGATGATAGCATCTATGGGGGCTTTACAATTAACCGCAGAAGTTGGCACTATTGACTTCAATAGAAATGCACTCGGAACACGAAAATTCGGAACTCAAAATTCGGTTTTCGCATGCGGTACACCGAATTTCAGCGAAATCGGAATTCAGCTGTTCCAATCAGCCCTATCCGCAGGGGTACAGGAGGATAAAGTCGCACTTAAAATGTGCAGCTGCATCAGAAGGGATACTCCCGTTGCCATCTTGGCTGCCTGAGGCAAGGGACGCAGCTTTCCCCGGAAATAAGTCTTTACGTTTTTTTTTTAACTTCGGGGGGCCCTTTTATGCTTCTTGATTGGGTCATGCTCCAAATTCATTTGAACCATCAACCTTGGCAGCCCTTAATTCCACGTGTGTCAGCATTTTGAGACAATTTGGTGAAGATGGAGCTCTCTCTTCACACGTCCGTCCTCTCTCGCTGGGGAACACTACCCCCACATTACCAACATTTTAACTATCGGCACCATCCGGTGCCCCATTTTGACATGCAGCACCACTATACATACTTCTGTAAGAGCCTGGGATGCAATCTGGGAGCTTCCTTTGATAATAGGTTAACATTGTGGTATATATCCTATCCCGGGCAAATAGGTAAAGGGGATTTGTTCATTATCAGCACGGGACATCTCAGCGCAGGGTGGAGCCATAAAATGGCTCACCCTGCTACTGCACAAACACTGGACTTGTGCTGATTACTATCCCCCCTCTGAGTTGTAGCCACATGGGAGACACATAATTGGCTATTGCCAGCGGACAAATAACTTTTTTTCCCCTAATTATTGTGGTGCTTGGGCACCCAAATCAGGCATGCAGCGCTGGTGACGAAACGAGTGGTGCATCACTGCACCAAAATCAGCAGGTTCGAAGTAAAAGTGAGTAATCTTTGACTTCCTACCTACTCAGTATTATGATTAAAAGTGAAGCAATCATAAATACATACTGAAGAATATTTTGTTATAAATATTAAATAAAACATTTTTCTTTTAATTTTCATCTGTACACCTTTTTTTTCATCCTCTTGTGTTTCTTCATGTCTGTAAATTTTTATTATATTCTTGTATTTTAGATGCAGATCACCAGATGCAGATGCAGGCACCATTTATGCTCATTGCTATTCACCACAAAATACTGAAAAGGAACCTTGCTAGTATTTTAAGACGATATGTCTCACTACCGAAAAAGATTTGTACAGTATTACAGTAGTATTTTAAGACCTCTTGGGGGCTTTGTTTGGGTTCATAGTATGAAATTCAAATGTCTGTGATGGTAAATTCAGCATTTAGGCCTCTTGCACACTACATGCAATTCCGATTTTTTTATACGATCTTATCTTTGTTTCCAATTAAAAAAAGTACTATGTTTTTTAACCAATTAATGACAATCTGATTTATTAGAACGTCATGTTTGAGCCTGTTAATGGCTCCAGGACGTTCACTTTCGCCGCCGCTCTGCACGTGTGCGCCACCGCCCTTTACCATCGGGTCACCGCAATCTGTGATTGGGGAAGAGGACCAAGCAGTCCTCTGCCCAATCGCAATGCCTGGAATGAATGGACATGACTGCAATCAGCGGCCAAGTCCATTCATAAAACAGGAAACAGTCACAGTATACTAAAATGTAAAAATAAAATAAACAGAAGTGGCCAAAAAGGAAAATTACACACAGGCAAATACAAACACATACACTTATTAAATATTAATACAATTCAAAACTTACACTTCCAAAGCCCCCCCCCCCCCAAAAAAAAAAAACACTTGTAAAAGAAAAACAAATCAGTTTAAAAAAAATACATAAATAGTTGCCTTAGGGACTTTTTTAATCTATATTTTATGAGACAAAATTATTTTTACTTTACTACATAGGGGCTTGTAATTATGAACCGGACAACAACAAAAAAAACCTGAAATATACCACCTATATTTCCAAATAACTATTATTATATTGTCGTCATACATTGTGATAGGGACATTATTTAAATGGTTTAATAATTGAGGCAACTGGGCAAATAAAATGTGTTGGTTTTATCCAAAGGAGACCATTTCATTTTAAAACTATAATGGCTAAAAACTGTGAAAAAATGTTTTTTTTTTTAATTATTTTATTATTTTCTTGTTAAAATGCATTTAGAATTAAAAAAAAATTCTTAGCAAGATGTACTACCCACAGACAGCCTAATTGGCGGCAAAAAAAACATAGGTATAGATCTTTTGCTGTGATAAGTAGTAATACAGTTATTGGTTAAAAAAAGGGAGGAGCACTGACAGGTGAAAATTGCTCTGGTCCGTTAGCGTAAAAACCCTTGGGGGTGATGTGGTTAATCAGAATCAAGAATCAGATTGCATAAAAAAAAATCAGAATCGCATGTAGTGTGCAAGAGGCCTTAAAGTGTACTTGAGGCAAATCTTGGGTACAGAAACTTAACTGAGAAGAAGGGAGCCTGTGGATCTTATAGAGGTTTTCTATGCCCTCCTTTGGTCCCCTGTTTTTTTTCAGAAGCTTTCCTCTCCTTAGGTGACTGTTTGATTTTTCACCCAAGGTTCACCTCGGGTTTGCTTTAAAGGATCTCTGTCGCAAAAATCTTAATATTTAAAATGCATGTTAACATATACAAATAAGAAGTATGTTTCTTCCAGAGTAAAATGAGCCATAAATTACTTTTCTCCTATGTTGCTGTCACTTACAGTAAGTAGTAGAATCTGACATTAACGGCAGATTTTGGACTAGGCCATCTTCTCATGGGGGGTTCACAGGGTTTTCTTTATTTTTAAAAGTACTTAGTGAATGGCAGTTGCTCCGTCCAACTGCCAAAAAAAGGGTGCAGCGAGCAGGGAGGCTGGACAGCATCATTTTATAAATCTTTTTCAGGGAATGTCTTTATAAAGAATAAAGGCCATACTGAGAATACCCATGAAGAGATGGACTAACCCAAAACCTGTTAGTAATGTCAGATTTCTACTACCTACTGTAAGTGACAGCAACATAATGTATGGCTCATTTTACTTTGGAAGAGATATATTTCTTATTCGTATGTGTTTTAAATTGTATGATTTTCGCGGCAGTTCCTCTTTAAGTTTGCCTCTCTTCCTTTGCTCATCTTGTGCTTAGGAGGTCCTGGCAGCACTAAGGTGAGGGATTGCCAGGTTGAATCCCTCACCTTAGCAAATCACACTCCCTGAATACAACAGGAGTATGAACTACTAAGTAGCCAGTTTTTACAGAGACATTGATATGTTTGTATAGTAAACATGGCTAAAATCAATACTGTAAGACATTTTAATTATACTCACATGTAAGTATTCTGATCCTTTAATTATATGAACTGAGCTACTGCACACCAAAAACAGTATATTAGCATTTATTTACCTGTCAGAACTGTCAGAATGAGACTACTAGTGTTGATATAGACAAAGCACCATCTTTTCTTTTCCCACACTGTCAAAAGCCATGTTAACAATCTTTCATGATTAAAGAGAACCCGAGGTGGCCTTGTATTACGTAAGTGGGGCACAGAGGCTGGTTGGGCACACTAACACCAGCCTCTGTTGCCCCATCGTGTGTGTCAAAGACCCCCCTGCTCGCCGCTATACCCCCGCAGAGCTGGCGACACGCAGCGTGTCGCCAGCACAATGTTTACTCTAGCGCTGTCTGTCAGCGCCGCTCCGCCGCCTCCTCTGCATCGCCGCTACCCGCCCTCGTCCCTTCCCTCCCGCTGATTGGAGGGAAGGGACGAGGGCGGGTAGCGGCGATGCGGAGGAGGCGTGGGAGCGGCACTGACAGACAGCGATAGAGTAAACATTGTGCTGGCGGGGAGTTTAGCGGCGAGCAGGGGGGTCTTTGACACACACGATGGGGCAACAGAGGCTGGTGTTAGTGTGCCCAACCAGCCTCTGTGCCCCACTTACGTAATACAAGGCCACCTCGGGTTCTCTTTAACAAAACAGCAAGAGCGAAGTATTCAGGCACAGTATCAGGCAGATCCTCCATATCCCCTGCACCCACCTGCCATCAGTTCACCCATGGAAAATGTAATGTAGAGCTACAAAAAAGATGACAAAAATTGAGATACCATGCCTTTTATTTTATTTTTTTTAATTTTATTTTTTACCTAAAATTATTTTTTTCCACATTATGCACATGGAACACGAGCATACATTAGCCCTCCACTCCATTATCCTCAATTCCTTTTTATGGTCACAAAAGTTGGAAAGAGTATCTTATCCCTGTGGGGATTGGGATATGAAATACATCCTTTGTAAGGTACCACCACACCCCAAATGTTAAAAGCTACATAGGTTAGATTTAAACACATTGGAGAATTAAAATATGAATGTCTACTCCTGCTTGAAGTGAAGTTTTCACAAAGTTTTTTCCCCTGTTTTCACCTTATTTATGTTAATTTTTTAAGCTCCCAAAGAGCAAAAATCCTATATAATAACCCCCCTGTGTCTCTGCGCCCGTGTGTGTGTGTGTGTGTGTGTGTGTGTGTGTGTGTGTGTGTGTGTGTGTGTGTGTGTGTGTGTGTGCTTTGCGCTACTGCACATGTGCAGCATGGACAGCCTTGGGAAAGGAAGCAGGATGGGACCGGGAGCTGGCCGTGTGCTGAAGATGTATGCGAGCGTATGACGGCATCTAAAGTTTTGCAGGGAGGCCCAATGATTTCTAGTTACGCCCTGCCTGCAGCATAACTTGAACCAATAAATTCACACATTGAATTCCTGAAATGGCACTATAAGTCACATACACACCTGGGCATGGCACCATTTATGACTCTTCTGCATTAATGAACGCATAATCAAAATGTGTTGCATATTTTAGGTTAATTTTACTGTGCAGTTGTAAACTGGGTCCAAAAATTACTTAAATTGAACAAAAAAAATGCCTACTTTAAAAAAAAAGTATCAGTGTCTTTTCTGGTAATCCAGTTTAACCCTCCTGGCGGTTTGCTAAAAAATCGCCAGGGGGCAGCAAATCTTTTTTTTTTTATTTATTTATTTTTTTCTTTCATGTAGCGAGACAAAGTCTCGCTACATGATAGCCGCTGCTCAGCGGCATCCCCCCAGCCCCTCCAAACGCCTCCGGCGATCAGGAGATCCCGTTCAAAGAACGGGATCTCCTGGAGGGCTTCCCCCATCGCCATGGCGACGGGGCGGGATGACGTCACCGACGTCATCGACGTCGTGACGTCAAAGGGGACTCCTATCCACCCCATAGAGCTGCCTGGCACTGATTGGCCAGGCAGCGCACGGGGTCTGGGGGGGGGGGCGGCTGCGGCGCGACGGATAGCGGCGGATCGGCGGGTAGCGGCTGGGGGGGGGGGCGGCTGTGGCGACGCATATAGCGGCGGATCGGCAGCGATCGGGCACTGCACGCAGCTAGCAAAGTGCTAGCTGCGTGCAGCAAAAAAAAATTATGCAAATCGACCCAGCGGGGCCTGAGCGGTGCCTTCCGGCGGCATAGCCCGAGCTCAGCTCGGGCTTACCGCCAGGAAGGTTAAGGCTACTTTCACACTGACACATTGTGTTGGGTTGCAAAGATCGATATAATCACATAGCAAACACAATGCTATTATACTGTATTGTAATAGTGCATTCACTTCTATACATAAGTGGGGAGGAATCTGTCAGAATAAAGCATGAAAGGATGTGCCATAGTAATGACATTTACAGTTTAGATGTAGGTATGTGTTTATGTACTGCTTCACTGTATGTGTTGAACACAATGCAATTTTTTCCTCCTGTTTTTCCAGTTTGTGCAAAGCAACACGCCAGTGTGCAGCTAGCTTAACCACTTAATGACAAGCTGACTTAAAACAACATCCTGTTAGAGCCTCTTAATGGCTCCAGGATGTTTTTATAAGTCAGCCAATGCTGCTGCAGCTGTGCGCATGCACATGCGCACGTCCCTGCGCATGCACTTGCATTCCCATGCACGTGCACATGAAAATAGTGGAAAAAAAACCCACCAAGGAAAAAATACACCTTTATTTCCAAATACTATATTATCACCATACTTTGCACTAGGGACATAATTACAATCTTGTGATAACCAGGACAAATGGGCAGATAAAATGTGTGGGTTTTATGCACAGTAGCAGTGTTTATATTAAAACTATAGGGGATTAAATCGGAGAAATTGTGTATTTTTTCATTTTTTCCTTGTTTTTCCCTTTAAAATGCATAGAAAATAAAGTAATTACTGAAAACAAATATCAACCCCAAAAAGCTCAATTGGTGGTGAAAAAAACAAGATATAAATCATTTCATTGCTCTGCCAGTGTAAATAAATGTAACAAATTCGCAATCGCATGACATGCAGCATTTTTGAAGTGTGTACACTTCAATATACCGTATACAAGAAGATGGAAAATCCTCACCTAGGAGAAGTTTACTAACCCAAGACAAAAGGGTGTCTGCGGGCTTCAGGCAATAGATGTATCATGGGGAGTTCCTATGGTAAGAAGGGTCACCAATCCTCCAAGTACGTCTAATCCATCCATATGTATCCCATAAGGAACTTAACCCTCAGCGGATTCTTATCCAACTTGATAAAGGGCACTTCGCCTGAAACGTTGTGCTGGTTGTACTATGCTGTATACACCGATGTAGTATTATAATAAATGGAATTCGTTGGATAAGAATCAGCTGAGGGTTGAGTTCCTTATGGGATACATAAGAGACTTATGGGACATATGGGAGACTAGGCATGCAGGCAGGACTGTTAAAGTAACACATCTAAAATTAGTCCACATTAGTCAACTTTTCTTGCACTTACAAACATTCTTGGAATTTGCAGATGCCTGCCTTAATGTATCTTCCATCTAAGTTTCTTTTTCTTTTTGTGGGTTAACTTATTTTAGTAACCAGTTGAAAAATAACAAGTTTCTCCTTAGCTTATGCTACCTAGGGGACACCCTAGGTTGGATTCTCTGTTCGGTAACCTTGACTTTGGTCCTGGGTGGGTGTGTCCACCAGTCTTGGACAAAATGGAAGTCTAAGGGAATCTTACACTTGAAAGACTTTCTAATATACAGCATGATACCCTCCTGGAGATAATTGTCTACAAAATTTAGGCTCCTTAGCTCACAACTCTTTAGTTAAGTACAGTTAAAGGCGTAGGTATGTGTACGATGCCGGTGAGCTGGGCGCAGGGTGAGCCAAATGACGGCTCAAAAGCACTTATGTTCCATTTTACCCATCATACTATTGGTATTGAGGCAGTTAATGTGCAGTATCTTAAGCATTCCCTTGCCAATGATGCATCCACTATAGGAGAATTTTCCAATTGTGATGTCAGCTCATCATCTAGAGGATACAGTTTCATGAGAGGATTGGCTAATAGAGGCCTGTTCTCCACCTTTGACCATTCCTCTTGAATCAATTATTTTACCTCCTCCATTAATGGAGACAAAATATGTTTCTTTGTAACATGAGGATGATATAATGTTGTCTTAGTAGGTGGTTTTGACCATCTCTACTCTTTGATAAGGATAGTCAATGAGATAAAAATAAATCTGACTTGATTGGGATTTTATGCAGCTTAAAAATGAAATGCAGCAGCTGTTTTCTGTCTTGATATATTGAAAACCAATCTTGTACCTTGTTCTGTATCTCAAAACTTGACCTTGTTTCCTGCTTCGATCCTTGACTTGAAGTTTGAAATTTACTTTGAACTGACTGCCTACTTCCTGACTGCTTTTGATCGGTTCTTAGTCTCTGATTGCTTGCAACCTGCTCTAACTGCAATTTCCTCTGAATGCTAATCTTGTGCTTCAACTTTATTTAAAACTTGCCCTTTTATTGCTTCTAGCTGCTATGACTCTTTGATTGTTCACAGATTTGCTTCTATTTTCAGTGTTTCCTACCTAGAGTATATCTAGTTTTTGAACCTGCTTTTGTCCTTAGCAACCATCTTGCCACTTTACTGCAGTAGTCTTCCCTAAATCTTGTATTGTATAGACTTAAATATGATCTCTGAATTCCATCTACACTATTCAGCAGTAGATAGTACACTTTACCTCCCCTCCTCCCCCTGCCTTTCCTTCCTTCTCTCCTTGCTTCTCCCCAGGGATGCTCGGATGTGCCTCATCCACGAATTCGGCAATCCGCGTGGTTGCAAAAAAAAATCCGCATTCGGCCCCGCCGCATGCGGATTTTCGTCCGCGTCCACGCAACCACGCGGATTTTCTGCCGTGAATGGCGTAATCACGCGTGGATTCCCGCCCGGAAGCGGATTTTCTTTTAACATTAATAACAAAGCCCCCATACATGCTACAATCCCCCAAATTGCATGGATTATCGAGGTGATAAGGGGCAACATAACTTCAACATAAAAAATTCCCCAAAATTTTTTTTTCTAGAGAAAATGGATTTTAAAGTGAAATCAACACTTTAAATGGGGCTATTAATTGGTAATACGTGGTTTTGAAAAGGGATATACGCGTTAAGCAGTCAAAAAGGTGAAGGCGAGTTCCAATGTCACTTGGCGGCGAAGGTACCGCTGGAGGAGGATGAGTGGCTGACGCCAAAAAGGCCCCAGAGAGGTTTTTGTAATTTTTTTTTGTTTTTTTTTTCAGCAATTAGCAATGACATCGCAGCAGAGTTGTCAGTGGACACGGGCAGTGTGAACGCAGAGTGCAGTGGTGGTAGCGACTGAGTCAGGAGAAGGACTATGCGGGCGGTCAGTTCAGCAGCACAGAAGGACCACGGCAACATACTGGTAGTAGTAGTAGCAGCACAGCGTCATAGTGCTGGCCAAAAAATTAAATGCACCCGGTGACCCGGGCAGTGTGAACGCAGACAGAGTACATTGGTGGAAGCGACTGAGTCAGGAGGAGGATGACAATGCGGGTGGTCAGTTCAGCAGCAGCAGCACAGAAGGACCATGGCAACATACTGGTGGTAGTAGTAGTAGCACAGTGTCATAGTGCTGGCCAAAAAATTAAATGCACCCGGTGACCCGGGCCGTGATAACGCAGACAGAGTGCATTGGTGGTACCGTGGTAGCGACTGAGTCAGGAGGAGGAGGAGGACAAAGCGGGCGTTCAGTTCAGCAGCAGCAGCAGCACAGAAGGACCATGGCAACATACTGGTGGGAGTAGTAGCAGCACAGCGTCATAGTGCTGGCCAAAAAATTAAATGCACCCGGTGACCCGGGCAGTGTGAACGCAGACAGGGTACATTGGTGGTACCGTGGTAGCGACTGAGTTAGGAGGAGGAGGACAAAGCGGGCATTCAGTTCAGCAGCAGCAGCAGCAGCACAGAAGGACCATGGCAACATACTGGTGCTAGTAGTAGCAGCACAGCGTCATAGTGCTGGCCAAAAAATTAAATGCACCCGGTGACTCGGGCAGTGTGAACGCAGAGTGCAGCAGCGGGAAGCGACTGAGTCAGGAGGAGAAGGACAATGCGGGCGTTCAGTTCAGCAGCAGCAGCACAGAAGGACCATGCCAACATACTGGTGGTAGTAGTAGCAGTAGCAGCACAGCGTCATAGTGCTGGCCAAAAAATTAAATGCACCCGGTGACCCGGGCAGTGATAACGCAGACAGAGTACATTAGTGGTACCGTGGTAGCGATTGAGTCAGGAGGAGGAGGAGGACAAAGCGGGCGTTCAGTTCAGCAGCAGCAGCACAGAAGGACCATGGCAACATACTGGTGGTAGTAGTAGCAGCACAGCGTCATAGTGCTGGCCAAAAAATTAAATGCACCCGGTGACCCGGGCAGTGATAACGCAGACAGAGTGCATTGGTGGTACCGTGGTAGCGACTGAGTCAGGAGGAGGAGGAGGACAAAGCGGGCGTTCAGTTCAGCAGCAGCAGCAGCAGCACAGAAGGACCATGGCAACATACTGGTGGTAGTAGTAGCAGCACAGCGTCATAGTGCTGGCCAAAAAATTAAATGCACCCGGTGACCCGGGCAGTGATAACGCAGACAGAGTGCATTGGTGGTACCGTGGTAGCGACTGAGTCAGGAGGAGGAGGAGGACAAAGCGGGCGTTCAGTTCAGCAGCAGCAGCAGCAGCAGCAGCACAGAAGGACCATGGCAACATACTGGTGGTAGTAGTAGCAGCACAGCGTCATAGTGCTGGCCAAAAAATTAAATGCACCCGGTAACCCGGGCAGTGATAACGCAGACAGAGTACATTGGTGGTACCGTGGTAGCGACTGAGTCAGGAGGAGGAGGAGGACAAAGCGGGCGTTCAGTTCAGCAGCAGCAGCAGCACAGAAGGACCATGGCAACATACTGGTGGTAGTAGTAGCAGCACAGCGTCATAGTGCTGGCCAAAAAATTAAATGCACTCGGTGACCCAGGCAGTGATAACGCAGACAGAGTACATTGGTGGAAGCGACTAAGTCAGGAGCAGGAGGACAATGCGGGCGGTCAGTTCAGCAGCACAGAAGGACCATGGCAACATACTGGTGGTAGTAGTAGTAGCACAGCGTCATAGTGCTGGCCAAAAAATTAAATGCAGCCAGTGACCCGGGCAGTGTGAACGCAGAGTGTAGTAGCGACTGAGTCAGGAGGACAAAGCGGGCGGTCAGTTCAGCAGCTCAGAAGGAGGACCATGACAACTTACTGGTAGTAGTACCATAACACCAAAAAATTAACCAAGGTAGGCACTAGGCAGGTAGTAACTGTCTTTATAAAGGCAGGCATAGTTAACAACAGCACATGCAGCAGCCACTTCATGTCCCCCTGTGTCCGACAATAGGGGCCAGGAACTCACCTTCCACCCAAGCCTGGTTGATTTTCAGGAAGGTGAGTTTGTCCACAGAGGCGTGGGAGGGCCGAGAGCGCTTCTCTGTGACCACGCCACCGGCCGCACTAAAGCATCTCTCTGAGAGGACACTGGAAGGAAGGCAGGATAGGAGTTCCAGGGCGTACTGAGAAAGCTCGCTCCAGATGTCCAGTCTCTTGACCCAGTACTCCAAGGGGTCCATGGGGCTGTCGGTGTCATTGAGCCCGCTGGATGACCCCATATAGTCAGACACCATGGTGGTCAGTCGTTGCTTGTGCTGGTTGGTGGTGGATGCTGTGGCGGGCACCTCTGTTCTGGCCTGCTGCACTGCATACAGGCTCTTGCTTAGGCTCTTCAGGTCTCCGGGGCGCCTGTTGCTGCTGCTGCTGCTGGTGGTTGTTGTTGTGCTGCTAGTGGCAATGGCAGGCACCTCTTGCTGGCTTGGCAGAGCAGTTACAGTGGGGGTGGAAGGCTGGGGGAATGCTTCCAGTAGTCTGCGCACAAGGGCCTCCTTCAACTCCCTTGTGCGTTGCTCGGTGGTGGATGGCGACATTAAGTCTCCCAGCTTCCCCTTCAGATGGGGATCAAGCATCAAGGTAATCCAGATGTCCTCCCTTGAACGCACCTGGATCACCCGGGGGTCCCTGCGAAGGCAGCGCAACATGTGCACAGCCATGAGAAACAAGTGGGCCCTGCCAGCAAGATCTTCCTCGTCCTCGCCATTGTCCCATAACGCATGCCTGTCCTCTTCCTGTGCCATGTCGTTGTCCTCCTCAAACCGCCATCCACATACAACGCCTGCTGCACTCTGCTCCTCCTCCTCATTCAGGTTAGGGACCTCCAACTCTTCCACTACCTGCTGTGAGCCCTCCTCTGAGCTGGACTGTGCTTCCATCTGCTCCTGTTCTTCCAACTGCCTCAGGGCTTCATCCCCACGCTCAATTTAATTGTCCAGTGCCTGCTCCAGTAGACAAACCAAGGGCACCCACTGGCACACAGAGGCCCGCTCCTCACTGACCATCTTGGTTGCCTCCAGGAAGGGACTCAGCACCAGGCATACTTGCTGCATCAGTGTCCACTGAGTGGCAGTAATAATGGGGACTTGCTGGTTGCTGGGGACACTTGGGTCTAGCATGTAGGCCCTAAGAGCCAGCCTGTGCTGACACAGCCGCTCCAACATGGCCAGAGTCGAATTCCAGCGAACTGGCATGTCGATGATCATCCGGTGTTGTGGCCTTCCATACTGCTGCTGTAAGGTGGACAAGAGTGCAGAGGCAGTAGCTGACAGGCGGAAAAAGCGTACCACCGCCCGGGCATCCTGCAGCAGCTCGCTCAGCCCCTGGTAGGTGCGCAAGAAGCGCTGCACCACAAGATTGAGCACGTGGGCCAAGCAGGGGAGTGCTGGAGGTTTCCCTGCTGCACTGCTGCCACCAGGTTGGCCCCGTTATCGGCTGCCACATACCCCACTTCCAGGCCTCTGGGGGTCAGCCACCTCCGCTCCTGCTTCCTGAGGGCGGCCAGGACGTTGGTGGCCGTAAGCCTCTCCTTCCCCAGGGTCACCAATTTTAAAAGGGCTTGGCAGTGCCGAGGCTTGGCGCTGCTGCTGCCGAGGTGGGCTTGCTTTCCGGGTGCAGAGGGAGTGTCGTGACAGGACCCTTCTGCATCCCCCCTGATCCCGCGTGGTGGCACCACTAGCTGGGCTGATGCGCTCGTCCTCCCTCCCTTCCATCAGTGTCACCCAGTGGGCCGTAAAGGACAGGTAGCGATCTGTCCCAAATCTGCTACTCCACGAGTCCATGGTCACGTGGACCCGCTTGCCCACAGAGTAGTCCAGGGAACAGGCCACGTTTTCCACCGCAAACTTGTGGAGTGCTGGGATCGCGCTCCTGCTGAAATAGTGGTGACTGGGGACTTTCCACTCGGGGATGCCAAATTGGAGCAGCGTCCGCATGGCGCTCCCCTCCTGCACCAGGGAGTAGGGAAGCAGTTGTGATGCCATGGCCCGGGCCAGCAAGCCATTTAGTTTGCGGATCCGCCTGTGGCTTGGAGGCAGAGGCTTGGTCAGACCCTGAAAGGTGTCGCTCAGCAGGGTCTGACGACGCTGGGATGCAGGGGAGACAGAGGAGAGAGACGAACACTGGCTGCCAGCCTCAATGTCTGTGTCCTGAGTAGCCGAGGTGGAAGAGCGCTTGCGTGCTACTACTGCTGCTGCTGTGGGGGATTCACGACCCTGAGGGAGGGATGATGCTGCTGCGCTGGTGGGCCTTCTGCTCTCAGGAACCCCTGCCAGCAGTGCCTGCTTCCTCTTAAAGTCCGCATACTCGCGGCAGTGGCGGCTTCTCAGATGCCCTGGAGGGATGAGGTACCCATCTTGCTCAGACTTTTCCCACGGCTCAATCTTTTGCTGCATTACCTGCACACCGCATACCTTTTGTCATCAGTACATTCCTCAAAGCAATCCCACACTGGTGACTTTAATTTACTGCGGCCCCCACTAGCAGAGGGTGCAGCGGAACAATGTGTGGTAGTAGTTGCCGGGGGTTGCATGGTGGTGGTGCCGGCTGAAGCAGTGTCCTGTCTACTTCCTCCACGCCCACTGCTGCCGATGCCCCTGCCCCTGCCTGAAATATGGCGATATCCTTGCCGAGGCCGAGGTGACTCATCATCCTGCTCTGCCTCTGACCATTCTTCCACGGACTCAGCAGGCTGCACATAGTTAGGGTCCACAACGTCGTCATCAGCAGCAGCATCATCATAACCCAGCTCTTCCTCTGACTCCCCCGCCTCCTCTTCTGTCCCTACATCCCCAGACACAGACCCCTCTTCTTCATCACCAGAACTCAACAACGCTTGTGATTGTGGCCCGATCTCAATCTCTGCCACATCAGTCCCCAGTAAGTCCTGAGCTTCTTGCATCAGCAGGTTCCCAGAAGCCGGACTGAGGGACAGAACGCTGTCATCCTGGGAGGGCTGCTGACCAGTGGGTGCTGGGGTGGATGTCACAACAAGCGTGGGACGTTGGCTGCTGCTGCTGCTGCTTGGAGTGGTGCTCACAGTAGAGGTCTGGGAGGAAGTCATGATGTCCATGAGTACGTCAGGTTCCATTTGCTCAACCACCACACGGGGACCAGAAACGTTAAAATATTTGGACAATGGCGTCCGCTGACTCGGCCCAGGCTTTGCTGCCCCCCTTTCTGCTGCATCACGACCACGTACAGCTGGGCGTCCTCTCCCTGGACGTGGAGCAGTCCCAGAAGTGGCTGAGGCAATTGAACTCCCTTTGCTCTCACCCCGCGAAACCCTGCCAGACATGTTGCTAGTAATGAATCACTGGATGCAGTGGGCACAGTACAAGGTCACTGAAGGATGCACCAGGCACAGTACAACGGCACTGAAGGATGCAGTGGGCACAGTACAAGGTCACTGAAGGATGCAGTGGGCACAGCAGTGGGCACTGGATATACAACTAGGTCACTGAAGGATGCAGTGGGCACAGTACAAGGTCACTGAAGGATGCAGTGGGCACAGCAGTGGGCACTGGATATACAACTAGGTCACTGAAGGATGCAGTGGTCACAGTACAAGGTCACTGAAGGATGCAGTGGGCACAGCAGTGGGCACTGGATATACAACTAGGTCACTGAAGGATGCAGTGGGCACAGTACAAGGTCACTGAAGGATGCAGTGGGCACAGTACAAGGTCACTGAAGGATGCAGTGGGCACAGCAGTGGGCACTGGATATACAACTAGGTCACTGAAGGATGCAGTGGGCACAGTACAAGGTCACTGAAGGATGCAGTGGGCACAGTACAAGGTCACTGAAGGATGCAGTGGGCACAGCAGTGGGCACTGGATATACAACTAGGTCACTGAAGGATGCAGTGGGCACAGTACAAGGTCACTGAAGGATGCAGTGGGCACAGTACAAGGTCACTGAAGGATGCAGTGGGCACAGCAGTGGGCACTGGATATACAACTAGGTCACTGAAGGATGCAGTGGGCACAGTACAAGGTCACTGAAGGATGCAGTGGGCACAGTACAAGGTCACTGAAGGATGCAGTGGGCACAGCAGTGGGCACTGGATATACAACTAGGTCACTGAAGGATGCAGTGGGCACAGTACAAGGTCACTGAAGGATGCAGTGGGCACAGCAGTGGGCACTGGATATACAACTAGGTCACTGAAGGATGCAGTGGGCACAGTACAAGGTCACTGAAGAATGCAGTGGGCACAGCAGTGGGCACTGGATATACAACTCGGTCACTGAAGGATGCAGTGGGCACAGTACAAGGTCACTGAAGGATGCAGTGGGCACTGGATATACAACTCGGTCACTGAAGGATGCAGTGGGCACAGTACAAGGTCACTGAAGGATGCAGTGGGCACAGCAGTGGGCACTGGATATACAACTAGGTCACTGAAGGATGCAGTGGGCACAGTACAAGGTCACTGAAGGATGCAGTGGGCACAGCAGTGGGCACTGGATATACAACTAGGTCACTGAAGGATGCAGTGGGCACAGTACAAGGTCACTGAAGGATGCAGTGGGCACAGCAGTGGGCACTGGATATACAACTAGGTCACTGAAGGATGCAGTGGGCACAGTACAAGTTCACTGAAGGATGCAGTGGGCACAGCAGTGGGCACTGGATATACAACTCGGTCACTGAAGGATGCAGTGGGCACAGTACAAGGTCACTGAAGGATGCAGTGGGCACTGGATATACAACTCGGTCACTGAAGGATGCAGTGGGCACAGTACAAGGTCACTGAAGGATGCAGTGGGCACAGCAGTGGGCACTGGATATACAACTAGGTCACTGAAGGATGCAGTGGGCACAGTACAAGGTCACTGAAGGATGCAGTGGGCACAGCAGTGGGCACTGGATATACAACTAGGTCACTGAAGGATGCAGTGGGCACAGTACAAGGTCACTGAAGGATGCAGTGGGCACAGCAGTGGGCACTGGATATACAACTAGGTCACTGAAGGATGCAGTGGGCACAGCAGTGGGCACTGGATATACAACTAGGTCACTGAAGGATGCAGTGGGCACAGTACAAGGTCACTGAAGGATGCAGCGGGCACAGCAGTGGGCACTGGAAATACAACTAGGTCACTGAAGGATGCAGTGGGCACAGTACAAGGTCACTGAAGGATGCAGTGGGCACAGCAGTGGGCACTGGATATACTACTAGGTCACTGAAGGATGCAGTGGGCACAGTACAAGGTCACTGAAGGATGCAGTGGGCACAGCAGTGGGCACTGGATATACAACTAGGTCACTGAAGGATGCAGTGGGCACACAAGGATGTCACACTGTGTAATGCTCATATGCCAGCGAGCGAGCAGTGGGCACTGGGCACGGCACAAGGTCACTGACAGAATGAATGAACAGTGCTGGCAGAGAGTGGCGGCGCCGGCGGTGTGACTGGATGCCTGCAAATAGTACAAGTGTATAACTGTCACTGGAATATGCAAGTGAACACTGCAGCTGCACTAACCTGCCTGCCTGCACTACACACAGATAATCCCCACTCCCACTACACTGACTACACTGCAGCACTGAACCTGCCTGCACTACACACAGTTAAATAATCACTAGACTCCCACACTCCCACTACACTACACTGACTACAACTAACTACAGCAATCACTCACTGACTAGCTAACTGTGTACAGTATAAGAGCAGTGTTAGCAAAAAAAAAACGCTTTGTTTTTAACACAATAAATGCACTTGCTCAAACAACAATGGCCTGGAGATAATCCTCTCAGCACCACAGTCTAGCAAGGACAGAGCTTTTCCATCATGGCCGCCGCTTTATATTCAGGAGGGGAGGGCATAGCTCCCCTCCTGTGATTGGTTGCTAGGGCCTGGCTGGGGCACTCTGATTGGCCTGCAATGTGTCACTTCCGCATAGTTTGACGCATTTCCGCAAACCACGACTTCAGCACCGGGTTTCACGAGCGTGAATGCGGATTTCTGTCCGCATTCACGCGAAGCCGAAGTAGATTTTCGTGGTTGAAAATCTATTTACGGCTTAGCGTGTCCGAGGCAGAATGCGTCAAAATGGTCGTTAATCCACGCGTAAGCGTGATCATGACCTGGCGGTGAGCACCACTGCTTCTCCCTCCTTTCCCCAACTATCAGTCCTCCTCCATTTCCTTCCCATTTCCCCTTCCCCTTTCCTCCATATTCCCCCTCTCCATCCATCCATTCTTCCCTCCTTTCTTTTCTACCCTTCCTTTTCCCCCTCCATTCTCCCCTTTTACCCAATTTTTCCTCCCCCTCCCTTAATGTTCCTACTCTCACCTCTCCCGTTTTTTTTCCCACTTTTCCATTTCTTCCCTTTTGTTTTCCTTTCATTTTATGTTCTTACTATTTTTGTCTCATCCTTAGCTTCTCTCTTCCAGGAGTGCAGATGTCCTTTTGACTTGTAACATTTGCATTTTTTTTTTATTTTAGGTACAACAATAAAATACTATTTTACTCCGTGTGGTCTGTAATAATACATGTACAGTATGATTTGAAATGTCAAATGTCATATCCCATATTTATGTTTTTGATTCTTTTATTGACTGTTATGTGTATTCACTGTCTATTTTTTAACCATCCTGGTGGTATGGACGAGCTCAGCTCGTTCATTACCGCCGGAGGCTGCCGCACAGGCCCTGCTGGGCCGATTTTCTTCAAATAAAAAGCAGCACACGCAGCCGGCACTTTGCCAGCCGCGTGTGCTACCTGATCGGCGTCGCAGTGCGGCGATCCGCCGCGTGCAGCAGCAAAAGAGGGTCCCCCCAGCCGCCGGAGCCCAGCGCAGCGGGAACAAATAGTTCCGGCCAGTGCTAAGGGCTGGATCTGAGGCGGCTGACGTCAGTACGTCGGCTGACGTCACTCTGCTCGTCGCCATGGCGACGAGGCAAGCAAAACAAGGAAGGCTGCTCATTGCAGCCTTCCTTGTTAATTCTGATCGCCAGAGGCGATCGGAATTACGCTTCAGGAGTGCCCTCTAGTGGGCTTTCATGCAGCCAACTTTCAGTTGGCTGCATGTAATAGTTTTTTTTTTTATTTAAAAAAAACCCTCCCGCAGCCGCCCTGGCATTCTTAATAGAACGCCAGGGTGGTTAAAATATTAAAATAAATATTATGGTTTTATATTGATTATTGACATATGACTCCTACAATGTAAGTCATTTGAATCCACCAGGAGAAAAGTACGTTATAAATGTTATGTGTCTTGCCTTGTTTTATTATCACTAGCATTGATATTGAATTATCCCCCCAAAAACTCCTAAAGGCCTAATGCACTTCCAATTTATCTAATATTGGGAGGTGGGAAATCCTTGAACAAATTTACTGAATGGTGTGACCCTTTCTGTATTTTATTTTTTTTACATTACTTAATACTTGTGGCTAAATCTCATTAGCGTGCTCAGAGTTTTTTTTGTTTTTACTATTTAGCCCAATATTATAACATTCTAAAGAAAGTAAACTTTTAAATACTTTTTTTGTGTAGAAAATGGTCATGCCAAGAGCTTAAACTTAATTTTTCATACTACAGCAATTTCAATTATACTGTATCTAAATGATTACAATGCCAGACCGGTAGAATAAAGACCATTTATACAATTATATTCTTTAACATTGTTTCTTCTAGAGGCAAACAATAATGTAAGCTGTAATTCAATATTATTACTCTGTTTTTAAGTCCTAATTAGTAATGTTTTACCAAAGGAAAAAATGGAAATGGTGTTTGATATTAGTATATTAGCCATCCAAGTGTATTTTAATCAGACATTAATACAGCAGTAACAGCAACAGCAAAGATTTAGTTGTTTTATTTACCTAGATTTTTGCAACCTGGCATTAATATTTCTACTCATTAAATGTTTATTGCCTTTTTTATATGTCTTTGTTTTTTTTGCAATTCACAATGGATGAAAGGGTTTATTAAGCCTAAAAAGTCCATTGGAAAAAAATATATTTTTCCATCTTGCCAATCCACAAATAAAAATGCCATCCTAATTTTGATAGCATGCAGTTTATTAAATACTATGAACTTTGAAAAGACTTCTAAACACAGACCTTAACCTTTTCACTATTCTGCATTTTGATTAGTTGTATGCAATTTTAGATTTGCTCTGGCTACTATGGCTATGAATGGGGGGCCTTGAAATGATCAATGATTCACTGTATAAAATGCTGTAAAGGTCAGAGTAGTAGAGTTTACTGTCAGGAGGAATAAATGAACCACTGTACTGCTACTCTCCACCACTATATAATAAAAGCATTACTTGGCACAAACACGTCTTTGTGTCAAGGAGTAAAATAAGTCAGAGATAAACAATGATAAAGACGTTTGAATTTTAACGGTGAAAAGTTGGATGTCATCGGTCTGAACAAAGGGTAACAGAAACAGAAAGCTAGTCATTAAGCTGTAGGAAAGGAGAGGAAATGGACTATTTGAAAAGGAATAAGTAGAGTAGTGTGACAAACAAACAGTTGCCTAAAGCAATATATGAGTCCAAATCCAATAACAACTAAATATGAACTGCTTGTATACACAATTGTCATGCATAAAATAATGAATTTACTATCACAGTATACTGAAGGTAGAAAACACACACATATATACTCAGTACAGCGCTGCAGAAGATGTTGACGCTATAATAATACTAAATAATATAAAAATAATTATAATAGTTATTATTATTATTATTATTATTATTATCATTATTATATTTTCTATTCTGGGTTTGTGTATCGATGTACAGAAACTTGAGACAACCCATTCACTTATTTTTGCAGGGGTGTATCATCAGCTCCTGCCCCCCCCCAGCAACATAATCATGGAGGGGCCCTCTGCACTTCCAAACATAATAGCACCCCCCCCCCCCCCATGCATCATGGCTGGAAAACCCCTTATCACTAAAGATCCCCATAGTGACCAGCTGCTGTTCCACTACTACCCCTTTCAATTTTGCAGAGTAAAGCACGGTTTTATTTTAGAATCCATGTTTCATCTGGTCTCCTCCTCCTCCTGACATCTATGTGCTCTATGCTGCCATCCCGAGGATTTGAGCCAGAGGATGTCAGCACATAACATACAGATGCTAGGAGGAAAAGGAGACCCAATGCAGAGTAGAATAGGTAAATGTAACAAACAGCACTCCCTTGCCTGCTCTTTACTCTCTACAATGAGCTGGGAGGAGGAGGCCCCTATTGTGGGGGTAATATTATGCCACTCATCCCCTGCTGTTGTCTTGGTATTTGTAGATAGTCAAAGAAATAAAAGATGGCTACAAAGCATCTTGTTCTATGTATGAATGGGTGGTTTGCCCAGAGTTAACCACTTGCCAACCGCACACTCATACCATGCGGCGGCAAAGTGGTAGCTGGAGGACCAGCGACGCAGTTCTGCGTCGCCAGGTGCCTCCCTAATTAATCAGGAAAGGCCGCTCGCGCGAGCGGCCGTTTCCTGTCAGATCACGGAGCGGGTCTCCGTGAATAGCCTGCGAGCCGCTGATTGCGGCTTGCAGACTAAATGTAAACGTAGGAGACGTATGTCTCCTTTGTTTATATTGTACGGCGCTGCTGCGCAGCAGCGCCGTAAGGCAGATAAGCGATCCCCGGCCAATCAGCGGCCGGGGATCGCCGCCATGTGACAGGGGACGTCCTGTCACAGACTGCACAGGACGGATAGTGTCCTGTGCAGCCCCGATCACCAGGGGGCAAGGTAGGAGAGGGAGAAGTGGAATTTCGCCGCGGAGGTGGGCTTTGAGGTGCCCCCCCTCCACAATACAGCCAGCAGGAGCGATCAGACCCCCCCTGCACATCATCCCCATAGAGGGGAGTAAAGGGGGGCGATCTGGTCGCTCAGCATACACCCTGATCTGTGCTGGGGGCTGCAGAGCCCACCCAGCACAGATCACAAAAAACAGCGCTGGTCCTTAAGGGGGGTAAAGGGTGGGTCCTCAAGTGGTTAAAGGCCTAAGGAAATGTCATCATGGGATCCTCTTACATGTAGTTATTAAAGAACGTCAGTGAGAGGCTAATAATTTTGAGTTGATGGACACTGTATGTTAATTTTATGCAAATGTACAATATTTGAAGACAGACCAATCCATTGCTGCAGCTGGAGAGTCTGACTAGCCTAGCTCCAAGAGTGGCTGCAGTAATTGGAGAAGGGAGAGAACCGAGAACCTGCTGACATAAGGAAAGCTTAGTTTGGCTCTTGTGTTAGGCTTGTTAGGTTGCTCCTTCTTGCGGATACTTTTTGCTAAAAAGCACTCCTCATCCTCAACAGCTCTTTTGAGAGTTAATGTTGTTCTTGTGATCCATTTTTTTTTTTGCGTGTGTCACAGACACTTGTGTTGCATATACAGCCCTGTCAGTCAGTTGCAGCTGCTGGACCTTGGCCCCTTGGTAATTCCTACTGTGCCACTGCCAGGCCCAGCACATTCAGTGACTACCTGTGTGTGTGACAGCTGCACATTTGTAATACCAATCACTGCATACCCACCTGTTCAGTGCACCCACCTACCTACGTGAGCGCACGCAGTGTTATATACCACCAGTCACCGAACCAGTTCACGGTACCTGTGTGTGTGACAGCTGCACATTTGTAATACTAGTCATTGCATAATTATTCACAGTACCTGTGTGACCGCACGCTGTGTAATATACCAGTCCGTGCATACCTGTCAACTATACCTGTGTGACAGCTGTACATTGTATTGCAATACCAGTCACTGCATACCTTTCACTGCACCTGTGTGACTGCACATTGTATTAGTCAAGTCAGTGCATACCTTTCACTTCACCCCCCCCCCCCCCGATATAGACAAAACAACAGGCAGAGGCAGGCCACCTGGCAGGTCTGTACGAGGCCGTGCTGACGTGATTTTGTGCAGCCCTGGCCCAAAGTATAGTGCTCAGAAGAAGGCATGTCCCATCAACTTCCAGGATTGTCAGTGCGTGGTTGACTATTTTAACACCTCATCTTCCGCAGCCACCAGCACTACGACAAACACCACATCCACTGCATTTGACACTTCGCAGGAGTTATTTGGTGGGGAATTCACTGATTCACAGCCATTATTGTTACAACAAGATGAAGGCGCTAAGCAAGTTACACCACCTCATATGTCTGAGTTAGGCGACACTATGGACGTAAGGTGTGCGGAGGAGGATGATGAAGTACCTGCTGTTGGTGCAGTTTTAGAGGTGTCTGATGCAATAGAGGAGATGAACAGGGGTATAGTTGAGAGGGGGAGTCAGGGACTGGAGTAGGAGGAGACAAGTTCCTGAAATAATCAGGGGGAGCTCGTCATCAGAAACAGCTGGTGGCAGTGTCCGGCGTCATGTATCACCACCTATGGACAGCCAGCCAACATGCCCATCAATATCAGCTGCTGATGCCACCATAGTGCCATCACCCCAAGGGGGCTCAGCGGTGTGGAATTTTTTGTGTGTGTCTGCCTCAGATCAGAGCAATGCCATCTGTTCTCTCTGCCACCAAACCTTGAGCCGTGGAAAGGCCAACAGCCATGTAGGGACAACTGCCTTACGAAGGCACATGGAGAAAAAGCACTAACTGCAATGGGAAGACCACCTGAGGAAAAGCAGCACACAAAAGAAGAGCCACCCCTTCTCCTCTTCCTCCTTCAGGTGCATCATCTTCAGCCGCTTTCTCCCTTGCACCTTCACAGCCACCCTCCTCCACTCCGCCTCTCACCTTGAGAGATTCCTGCTCCTCTGCACACAGCAGCAGCCAGGTGTCCGTAAGAGAAATCTTTGAGTGGAAGAACCCAATGTCTGCCAGCCACCCCCTTGCCCGGCGTCTGACAGCTGGCTTGGCGGAGCTGTTACTATACCAGCTGGTGGACTCTGAGGCCTTCCAAAAATTTGTGGCCATTGGGACACCGCATTGGAAGATACCAGGCCACAATTATTTCTCAAAAAAGGCGATACCAAAACTGTACCATGAAGTTGAAAGGCAAGTGGTGTCATCTCTGGCAGATGCCTGGTCTGCCAAGCATGGACAGGGAAGGTATATTACCTACACAGCCCATTGGGTCAACGTGATGACTGCTGGCAAGCAGGGAGTATGTGGCTGTGCAGCGGGCCTAGTTGTGACACCTCCACGGCTTGCAGGCAGGCCTGCTGCCACCTCCTCTCCTCCTGCTACATCCTCTTCACTGTCGTCGTCCTCCTCCTCCTTTGCTGAGTGGCAGTTCAACTCTACTGGTGCTACGATCTCCTCTACAGCTACACAGCCCCAGCGCCCCAGGGCCTATGTTGCATGCTAGGTACGACAGTGTCATGCCATCTTAGACATGTCTTGCTTCAAAGCGGAGAGTCAAACTGGAGCAGCTCTCCTGGCTGCTCTGAACAAATAGGTGGATCAGTGGCTAACCCCGCACCAACTGGAGATCAGCAACGTGGTGTGCAACAACAGCAGCAATCTCATTTCGGCTTTGAATTTGGGAACGTTGACACATGTACCCTGCATGGCACATGTGCTGAATCTCATAATTCAGAGATTTGTGTCTAAGAAGTACCCAGGCTTACAGGACGTCCTGAAGCAGTCCAGGAAGGTGTGTGGGCATTTCAGGCGGTCTTACACGGCCATGGCATGCTTTGCCGATATTCAGCAGAGAAACAAATTGCCAGTGAGATGCTTGATTTGCGATAGCCCGACTCGCTGGAATTCAACGCTCCTGATATTCAACCGCCTGCTAAAACAGTAGAAAACCATCAAACAGTACCTCTACAACTACAGTCAAAGTACATGCTCTGGGGAGATGGGGATGTTCTGGCCAAAGTACTGGACACTCATGCGAAATGCCTGCAGGCTCATGTGGCCGTTTGAGGAGGTGACAAACCTGGTGCGTCGCAGTAAAGGCATCATCAGCAACTTGATCCCATATGCTTTCTTCCTGGAGCGTGCCGTGCGTAGAGTGGTGGATCAAGCTGTGGAGGAGCGTGAACAGGAACAGGAACTGGAGTAAGAGTTGTGGGATCAATTATCAGCAGAAGCAGATGATTCTTCAACACCTGCGACAGCATAGAGGGGGAGGGAGAGGAGGAGGAGGAGGAGAAGGAGTCGTGTGGGGAAGAGGAGTCAGATGATCAAGAAGGTGTTTTTTTGGAGGTGGAGGAGGAGGCGGAAGAACAACCGCAGCAGGTGTTGCAGGGGGCTTGTGCTGCTCAAGTTTCCCGTGGTATTGTTCATGGCTGGGGGGAGGAGAAGAACTTACGTGACATCACTGAAGAAGAGCAAGAGGAGATGGATAGTACGTCTGCATCCAAATTAGTGCAGATGGCGTCTTTCATGCTGTCCAGCCTGTTGAGATACCCCCATATAAAAAAATATGGGGAATAGGGGAATGAGCTGTACTGGGTGGCCACACTACTAGACCCTCTGTATAGGCACAAAGTGGCGGAGATGTTTCCAAATCATCACAAGGCAGAAAGGATGCAGCACTGGCAGAACAAGCTGGCAACTATGCTTTACAGTGCGTTTAAGGGTGATGTCACAGCACAAAGGAATAAAGGTGCCACTGCCAGTAATCCTCCTCCTCTCATGTCCACGCAGGCAAGGACAGGACGCTCTAGCGATCTCATGGGGATGTCGGACAGCCCTTCCAGATCCACCCTCCACCAATGCCTCGAACGGCAGGTAGCCGACTACCTGGCCTCAAGTGTGGATGTAGACACTGTCAGCAGCGATGAACCCCTGGACTACTGGGTGCGCAGGCTTGACCTGTGGCCGGAGCTTTCACAATTTGTCATCCAACTACTGTCTTGCCCTGCCTCAAGCGTCCTGTCAGAAAGGACCTTCAGCGCAGCTGGAGGCATTGTCACTAAGAAGAGAAGTCACCTAGGTCACAAAAGTGTTCAGTACATCACCTTTATCGAAATGAATGAGGGATGAATCCCAGAGGGCTACTGCCCGCCCGAAGACTAAGTCAGTCCCCACACACAGCATCTCTGCTTAAACGCCGTGTGACTGCCTGCCTCATGACTAAGTCGGTCCTCACACAGCATCTCTGCCTGCATGCTGCTTGATTGCCTTCTCCACCACCACCAACAGAGTCCAGGACCCCAGGCGAATTCCTGAATTTTTAAGGCCGCTGCTACTAGCATCGGCTGCTATAATAATTTCTCTGGTGCGTGTACATGCCTGCCTAATTTTTCTGGCTGCACTGCAGCTGCAACAACAAAACAAAAGGCATGTACATGTGTCAATTCCCATTTGTGATCATTACCTTGTCGCGGTGAAGGGGCTTGCGTATCACAATGAAGCAATGACCGCCGGCTATATGAGTGCCGGGGGGGGGGCACACCCAAGATAATAAGGTTGTTGCTTCACTGTGGACAGACCAAATTCGATCAGCTGGACAGTCACTGTTCTGTCATTGAGCACCTCAGCCCGACAACCATATGGGCTGGAAAGCCGCCATCACCTGCACTCTCGTCATGGTGCGCACCAGTCCAGCACGGCCGTCACTACACAAACAGCTGTTTGCAATCTCTGCATACCTTTCACTGCATCTGTGACTGCACATTGTATTGTACCTGGCAGTCAGTGCATACCTTTCGTTTGAATGGATGGCAGACTTGACCTCCATAACAGATTCTCGTTAAAGGATTTAAAGTTGATTTGTCTCATATACAGCAGGGCCTCGAAAATCCTCCTGTATTGTTATTTTTCATCACTACCTTCCTGAGTCGTGACTTGCATGCCATGCCTTCCTTTGATATGTGGTGGTAGCAGTTTCTCAGGCTCTTACTCTGGACGGGAATCGAACCCCGATTCCCTGGCCATTACCCGTGGTCACCATGGTACTGAGAAAGTAATATGGAAACTTGTTTATCAGTCACACAGTTGAATGAATGGCAGACTTGCCCTCCATAACAGATTCTCGTTAAAGTGGTGTCACCTCTTGCACACAGCGTTGGGTCAAGGGTCCATGTGACCACAGATGCCTGGTCTGCAAAGCATGCTCAGGGCAGGTACATTACTTATACAGTACAATGGGTCCTTCCTTGGATGTGTGGTGGTAGCCATTTCTCTGGCTCCAGCTCCAGACCAGAATCGAACCCTGATTCCCCGGCCATTAACCGTAGTCACCATGTGTAAGGGATAGCGGAGATGCCGCCGTGGAGACAGGCGGCATGGCGGCTGTCTCCGCATGTCAGCCGGCGGCCTCTGCCGCGTAGTTACATGCTGGTGATCTGCCTGGTCCTTCTATTGCACATAGATTGAGGGGTGCGCGCCAGGCGACAGGACCTTTATGCGAATAGAGGGGGAGTCAGCTGATCTGCCAAGTCAGCTGACTCCAACAGTACTTCGGATTGGCTGAGTGGCTGGGGCGGCGCTGCGGAGCAACTTTGTATATATAGTACCAGACTGTCAGTTGCCCCGTGTCTGCTGTTGCAAATGCTTACGTGTGAGCGCTCAGACCTTAGTCAGATCCCAATATGTGCTAGAACCAGCCGGAGCTGGGGATCCACACTTAGCCAGATTCTGTTGATAGCTTAAAGTACTAATTACATTGTATTATCTGTTATGACCTTCTGCTTTCATTGACTATTCTCCTGCTTGCTGACTCTGTACCTCTGCCCATCTGATTCACGTTGCCGACTCTGCCTGAACTCAACACTGAATCAGTCTTCTGTCTTTGCACCTTATCTGTCCGTACGTTGCCTACTCTGCTTGTCTGACCTCTCTATCCTCGCCAGTGGGCCTAGCCACTGGTGAGGGATCTGTAGCATTCACCTGCCCCTCAGGTGAAGCTTTATTGCAGCACTGTCTGTAACACCTGCTCCTCAGGTGTCCAATAGCTGTAGTATAGTCTTAATCACCTGCTCCTCAGGTGATCACCTTTTGAAGCACTGTTTGTAACACCTGCTTCTCAGGTGTCCACTGGCTACAGTACTGTCTTAATCACCTGCTTCTCAGGTGATCAACCTTGCAGCATTACCTGTAGCACCTGCTCCTCAGGTGTCCAGTGGCTACAGTACTGTCTTAATCACCTGCCCCTCAGGTGATGAACCTTGCAGCATTACCTGTAGCACCTGCTCCTCAGGTGTCCTTTAGCTGCAGTACAGCCGGACTCGCCTGCTCCTCAGGTGATCCTTGGCTGCAGCATTGTCTGTAATCACCTGCTCTTCGGGAGACCTCCTCTTCCTCATTACTGTTGCACCAAACACTACTCACATTGGTAGTCCTGTGTCTGGCTATACTAGCATTATTGACGATTCTGCAGATCACCACATAATCAGGTATAGCATCTGTAGTTGGTGATACTGCAGATCACCAATAATCAGAAAATCTGTTTAGCTGACACCAATCGTTACACCATGGTACTGAGAAAGTACCATCAAAAGTTTCACACAGTTGAATGAATGGCAGACTTGCCCTCCATAACAGATTCTCGTTAAAAGTGCTGAACATCCAGCAGAAAAAGTAATTTAAAAAAAAATAGATGTAAGCTTTAACAATGGTAGAGAAAGAACCATCGAAAGTTGATAAGGGAGTCAGACATTACCTGATATCACTGAGGAAGAGCAATCTGGCCATGTTGCGCACCAGTCCAGCACGGCTGTCACTACACAAACAGCTGTTTGCGGTGCATTACACAGTGAGTTTGGTTTGTCAGTGTGAACCAGTACACTAATTACAATACCTGATTGATTAATACACATGCAAGATGTTTTAAAGCACTTTAGGCCTCCAATTTAGCATGCAATGTGATTTCTGCCCTTAAAGCGCCGCTGTGCGTCAAATCCAGATTTTTCCCCGGGACTTTTGGCGTGTATTCCACTCCACCATGCAAAAACTCAGATGTAAGACCCCTTGAAACATCTTTTCCATCACTTATGTGGCCTGCATAAATGTTTCTAGTTTTCGAAGTTTGCCTCCCCATTGAAGTCTATTACGCTTTGAAAAGTTTGCTTGAACCAAATTTTTTGCGAAGTTTCTCTTTCGAGGTTCGCAAACCGAAAATCGGAGGTTTGAGCCATCTCTAGTTTTAAATCAGGATGATAACATTTATTGGCTAAGAGAAACAAACTTTTGTGAGTTTTTCTTTTATTTAGGTCACTGTCAGAAATTCTTCATCTAAACTTCCTTCTGATGTATACAAGCTGTGTGTTCTTACATTTTATAAGTAGACAGGAATAAGTCTGAAGGAGGCTTATTAGCCGAAAGCTTACTCTTTTCCCTTTATGTTAGCCAATAAATAGTATAAACTTTCTGCCATAAATGTTTATTGCAGCAGAACTTCCTTTCACATGTTTCACATAATATCATAGAGTGTACTAGTAATGTCTTTACCTGTCAATACAAAAGGATGGACAACCAGGTATTCCAACAATGCCCTAAGATTGGTTGAAACTGAGATTAAACAGTACTGAAACAGTTCACTGGATTTCACCAGCTCATGACATGCTTGTATTGTAGGTTTGTGAACTGTGGATCCTTATGGTTTTATTTTGTTTTCTTGTTTAAAGTGGCCAGATACCATCTGTTCCCACCTATTTAAAAATTGTATTTAACTACCAATTTGTGCCTTTTATCTTTTTGGGTCTCTTTAGGGTATACATTTCATATATCTGTTGGCTTCTAAGTTGTTTTTATTGATTAGCTGCTTTTAATATTTTTTTTAGCCAATTGCTGCTCTTCTTGATAATTTTAAATAGTTATGCTTAGTATGGTATGGAGCCACTGGATTTATGTTAAATATTTTCAATTTTTATATTAGTAGGGAGTACGTCATTTTTATATGTGAGTGCTTGTTTTAGCTGCTCTAGTGATTTTCCGGTGCTGGCAATGGAATGCAAGTAGTTGCTGGTCATTGGTTGTTTTTTTTTTAAGGCACATGCTCTCTATTAGAATAGCCACTGGTTGGCACTTGAACATTAATTTGTGACTTTTTCCATATGCACACAATGCAATCCATGAAAAAGTAGCAGCTTTTTAAGCTCCAGAAATGTTCTATGTCTATTTGTTGTGTGCATATGTTTAAGCATTCATTAAGCTACTGCATGTCACCATTATTATATTCTTGACACTAAGGTGATCTGAGCTTTAATGCTTTGTATCTTACCGGTCAATACTGCTCATGGTAGTAACATTTTGGTGTATTGGTTGATGCATGTGCTAGCTTTTAAATATTGTAATAATGGTTTCCTTAATATTAGCATATTCCAAACGTGTATATTAGCCCAAGGAAGCGCTGATAAAGTTTAAAATGAACTAGTGTCATTGCTGCTGGTTATCCTTATTTTCCATGTTGAAGACTTGATGGTCTTTATGGATATTATTGATTGGAATTTTTGGAAATATTTATTTAAAGGTCCACTATTGCAAAAAAAAAGTACAACTTAAAATACATGTGTATTCAGGGGCGTAGCAATAGGGGTTGCAGAGGTTACGATCACATCAGGACCCTTGGGCCAGAGGGGCCCCGAAGGGCCCTCCCTCAACTTCAGTATTAGCTCTCTATTGGTCCTGTGCTTATAATATTGACTTCTATAGATACTTTCAATAGTGGTAATCATTAACAAATGCCCGTGCCCCACACGATTTTGGTATAAGGTTATTTGTTTGTATTGACATGAGGAAGCGGGCAGAGACCCGTGAAACGCGTTGTATACAATTAACCATTTATAATAAAGACTCCTTATATTCCATCCGAGTGAGTCTTCCTTGGAGGTAAGACACCTCTTTTTATAATACTATACTATACACTTAGATCCATTAGTACAGAATCTGAGCGCCTCCCCAACCCACTTAACCAGTTGTTACCCACACCCCTAAAGAGGGGTGCCAGTATTTTCCCCTTGTACACCCTATCTACTAGTGGAAAAGCCCTCAGGAGGAGAGTGACCACCCTGTTCCAGAAGGTTCCGGGATACTGTGCGGGAACGTTTTTTCCGCATGCTGATACGGTGGTTGCAGGACTGCAACCCATCCTTGTGAGTATAATTTACTTATAATCCTCCATCGACTAACCACCCAAAGATACTGCACTATTGGGCTCCCGGTCTCTCCCCCTTTTTACAGGCCAAAGGATCTCCACTACCATTGTGATGGGACTTCCAGAGACCTGGACCAACTCTAGACATAATAAAGACGTTGCTAATTGCAAGAACATTTTGGATACTCTGCATTACCATAAGAGAGGAAAAGCCCGCTCTCTAAGAAACAGATGTACTGTATAAAGCTCCCTGCACACTGCAAATCCATTTTGCTATTCAGATTTGGTTTCAGATTTTAAATTCCTATTTTCCCTGAATGCAATCAACAGAAAAACGAAGGAAAAAACACAGCATGCTTTAACGATTAAAAATCGGAATCGGATGTAAAACCGATTAAAAATCGGAATCTGAACCGCATGCAGTGTGCTCCCTTAAAAGAGTTCAGGAGTTAGTGATCAACTACACAGAAGGATACATGGAGAAGCTCCACAGCCTCACATGAAATCTATAAAAAAAAAAATACACTGTTTTGATTTAATTCATCTGTATTTTACCTGTACCAACAATTCCCTCCCTTCAGTTTCTGTGACAGCATTTTTAAACAAATAAGGGGTAAGGGAAATATAATTGAAGAACAACGTTAGTAAATTATTGTGCTGCAAAAAAGTGATGCCAGCTCTCAGACGTTTGCTAAGACTTAGCCTGGGCTTACATTAGGTGTCCACTCAAAAGTGAGACCATAGCTCAGTAGGAATGATCCTTACCCTTCACATTCAGATTAGTTTGACTGTACAACATGGAAGAGTGTATAGCGAAAGAGTTATATTTACTATACCAGGGACAAGATTCATGTTCTGTCAGATGAATGTCTTCTGGTACTGCATCTTAGTTTCAAGTAGGGGGATTAGAGCATTTCCCTGGACACACAACCGGAAGTGGAATCACAGCCTATTGTAATCAACAGGCTGCTTCTGATTTGCATGCAGGAAAAAAAATCAGCCCTGCAGCATTTTTTCAGAGAATGCATGCAAATTCCCACAGCCGTCCATGGCATGGCAAAAGGGATTCAGATGTGTATGCGCATCACCACAAGTGCCCGTATCTGGCTTTAAAACCCAGTCTTACATGGACAAATCTGAGATCCTACATTCTTCATCACCCTGTAAAGTGGGATTGTAAGCCATAAAATCAAATTCTATTTACCCACTGCTCTGTTTATTATGCAGTCTACAACCTGACCCTGCATTGCAAACATTCTAATAGAATCATACATGTTTGTGCTTTAATAAATCTTATCTCATTTGGTACATTGCCAAGGAGAGGGAAGCTTGTTATCTGTCCTCCCACATTTCTGCTCCTCATTGATTTGCTGAGGGCAATTCAATGTGACAGGCTGAGGCTGAGAAAGTTGTTGAAAGCTAATCTATGCTGTGCTCACATGTGTTTACAAAGCAACCTAGATATGAGAGTGCAGTTTCTAGGAGAAAAATAAAATATTAAGGGAGGGAATGTCATCAGAAATGGCTTGAGTCAGAGGCAGTAAAGATAGAAAATGCCAGAACAGTGTTCTCTTTGTTCTCTTTGCCTTCTATGTACATTTCAATGAAATGAATATATATATATATATATATATATATATATATATATATGTATATATATATATATATATATATATATATATATATATATATATATATATATATATATATATATATATATATTTTTTTTTTTTTTTTTTTTTTTTTTTTTTTTTTTTTTCTCCTGGGATAGTATGACTGTCCCCTGTGCTTTAGGACAAAAACACGTTTAGCCTTCAGCACAAGATGTACACCATGTAAAATAAAGACAAGATGAAAGTAAAAATAGACATAAATGAGCAGAAAGAATGAAGAGAGGGTCCTGTATAGAAGAGTAGGATTTGACCCAGTCTCTGACTCTGACAAGGATTGATATTTATGCTAAATTTTGGCATCAAACTAAGTGATGTTTCCCCAATGTAATTTACAGGTTTTTACTTATCAATAGCACAAATCATCATATATATCAGGGAGGTGGCATGATCAGTACATCAGGAGAACACAGTGACAACTTTGCTGGATACATACTGTGTAATTTGCACTGGGCAGCCAAAACTGTCATAATGTAAGACTCTTTACCAATGTTGTAATGATTACAAAGCATTGATCAATATCTTAATCAGTGTCAGCATGTCTGATTAATACTGCAGATCTATGGGTAGCTTAGCCAGAACACCCCTAGAAGATATCAGCATCTGTACTTCATTGAGGATGACTGTCTTCTTCTACTCTTTGTTACTAAATCAACAAAAATAATAAAAAGGTAAAAGGTACAAACTACCCTTTTACCGCTAACTAACCAGAATATATCTTTGGTGAAATTTACTGGCTTAGTCAAGGGGACTTTCTTCCACGTAACTCAGCTAGGTATGATACAAATCTATGTTTACTTCTCAACTGTAATAATGAAAAAAAGACTTACCGTTTATTCCGGCGTATAAGACGACTGGGGGTATAAGACGACCCCCCAACTTTTCCAGTTAAAATATAGAGTTTGGGATATACTCGCCATATAAGACTACCCCTCTTCCAACGCACACCAAATTAAAATAAAAATAAAAATAAATCATGTACTGGTGCTGTGTATAAACAGATACTGGTGCTGTACTGTATGTGTTACCCAGTATATAACAGTATATAGTTAATTGACTTGTTGCATTGGTCAACTCTCCTTAAGTAGACTGGTCAGCTCTCCTTGTCTACCTGTTTATCAGAGCAGTATGGAAGAATAGATTGTGCTCCCTCAGCAGGGAGATCTGAGAGGCGGTAACAGGATAGGGTGTATCACCCGGCATCAATGACACCCAGCGTATAAGGCGACCCCCAACTATTCAGAAGATTTTCAAGGGTTAAAAAGTAGTGTTATACGCAGGAATATACAGTATGTGTTCCTGTTTAACCCTCCTGGTGGTTTGTCAAAATCCGCCAGGGGGCAGCAAATACGTTTAAAAAAAAAAAAATTTCATGTAGCGAGACGAGGTCTCGCTACATGATAGCCGCTGCTCAGCGGCATCCCCCCAGCCCCTCCGATCGCCGCCGGAGGGATCTCCTGGAGGGCTTCCCCCGTCGCCATGGCGACGGGGCGGGATGACGTCAAAGGGGACTCCGATCCTGATCGGCCACTGATTGGCCAGGCAGCGTACGGGGTCTGGGGGGGGGGGGGGCGGCTGTGGCGACGCGTATAGCGGCGGATCGGCAGCGATCGGGCACTGCACGCAGCTAGAAAAGTGCTAGCTGCGTGCAGCAAAAAAAATTATGCAAATCGGCCCAGCGGGGCCTAAGCGGTGCCTCCCGGCGGCATAGCCCGTGCTCAGCACGGGCTTACCGCCAGGGAGGTTAATAACATTTTCTCAGCTAAGCTAATACAACAGACTATTCTGCAACTCCTTATTTTTATACTTTTATTGTGTTCCATGGCTACAGATATGTGATAGTGCTATGTGCGAGCATGAAGGGTCTTTAATGATAAAAAAAAAGTTAAACAATCCTTTAAGGCATCATTAGACATGATAAGATTTTTAGAGCAGATAGAATGTGTCTGTCCCTGGGAATGAAGTCCACCCAGACACTGTTCATGGATCTAAGTCTTTGTCTACTTTTGGTCAGTGTAAAAGTAATCTGTTTTCCTCAAAACATCTGGTACAAAAGATATCACTGATGCCCACAAGCATTTTCATCTCATGTGCTCATTAAGGCAGAAAATACAATGAATGTTTGAAACCGGTCTGCTTGCAGCGAACATCTGTCAACTGATTAGCTGAATACTTTTCTCTCTCTAAACGTGTGTTTGTTTTGGCAGTACGAGGGCACCTAATGATGATGCTATCCAACAAGATGCCCATCTTTAAACATAAGGCCACCTGCCACACCAGGCTGTAAACAGCAATAGGAATTAAGCTAAAAGCAGTACAAAAAAAATCTTGTTTGTAAAAGGGTTTAAACAGGCATGTGGCTTCCTCTTCTGTATCAATCACTGTTTACTGGTCTGTATAATACGGTCATATTAAAGTAAAATGGTTTATGTATGCAGATTCTTGGATTACAAAACCAGTGATTTCTTGAGTTGAGGATAGATTGTATAGCATTTGCTCTATAAGTTTCAACCTTTATCAATGTTTGTTTTTCTGCTTATTCAGTACAATAAAATACATTTTCTGTAGAATACAAACATGAATATGACATCACTGTGCAGATAAAAACAAAAATGTAACATGTTTGAAAAGTAAATAGTAAACAGTAGAAAAAAGGGAGTTGGTGCCTAAAATGTCTCAACTCACAGCAGCTTCAATTGATTTAGATTGCCCTCTCTGAAAGATAATTTCTGCACTACCTTGCAGCGGACCTCCTGTGTATAATATATATTCAATTGGTCCTCCGTTCCTCCTCCTTCTTGAAAATCAGTATCAGGGCTTCATGCCTGCCGTATTCTGGTGCTCAGCCCTGCCTATCAGTGTGTAGCCCTACCCTCCACCCCTTTCTTTACTCAAGTTAGGTGGCAGACATGGAGCCTTGGAACTGATTCACAAGAAGACGACTCGGCAGGTGATTGTAACTTGATTGGAGAAGAGGAACAATTGAATATGTGACTGTAATGATCCGCTCAGCTGTCTGCACAGGCAGACTGCTGTTTGACCATTCCTTAAGTCTGAGGGCTGCAGGTCTCTGGAAAAGAGATCTGTCTTTTCTTTGCAAGTTTCATAGTTGCTCTGCTGAGGAATTTGCATACACTTGTCATGCAAATTGCCTACCTGCCTCCTTTGAAGGCTTGCAGTATAAATAACTTGTTCTCCCAGAATCTCTTGCTCGTCATGAAGGTTGGTTCCTGCTAAACTCTCCTGGAGAATCAGCCTTGCATGGTTGCTAAAGATTATCTTAGGGTAATTCCTGGGGACTGCACTAGGCATCCCTTCTAGTGCAGTCAGGTTGTATTATTTGTATTGCCTTGTTCTGTCTCTCTGTCTCGATTGTCTTATTGCCAGCGGCGGTCGACAGGAAATCGTTCTGTCTGTCTGGGAGTGTAGGCCAGAGCTGCGGTTGCTACTGGCGGCTCCATCTGTCTGGATTGCATTTGCCCTAGTGGTAGTGGCAGTGCTTCCTTCTGTATTCTGCCTTGGGGGTGCTAGCCAGAGCAGCGGTTGCTACTGGTAGCCCCCATCTGTTTGTCTTGTCTGATATGAACGCTTGCTGTAGGCTCGGTGAGGTAACCGTTTAGCAAGCGTTCACGTTCTCTATTTTGTGTTTGTATGACGTTGGTTAGTTAGGGTGGCACGCTTATCACTGGGCGCGTTCGCTGTTGCGAATGAGTGCGGTGTTCGCGTTTAGTTAGCGTTTGTTATTTTCCTTGTTCTTATTGCTGTTATTTGCTGTGCCTTCTTGCTACTCTCATGCTCTGTCCTGCTCGGTCTTGTGTCACTATTGGCAATCGCCACTCTGGCGATTGCGTTCCCACTTAATTTCCATTGTTGTGTGTTCACCGTCGCTGGATGGCGACTAGATTGGTGGACACACATACATTCTGCATCTGTCTTCTCTCTCTTTTTGAGGGCGATCTTGCCCTGCATTCCTTCAACTCGTACAATTCCCATCTGGTGTCTGTGGCAGTGCAGAGGCTGTGTTCGTCTGCACACCACAGCTCCATCTGCCGGTGGGAATCTCCCTCTACAGGTGCATAGCACCATAGCTGGGTTCTCTCAATTTACACGCTTGTGGAGGATTTCCGTAGTGTCAGCACGCGTCCTGTGCACTGACCACGGAAATAATTCCGCAATCGTTACAGTGACATACTCTGGAGATCCGCTTTAAAGCCCAACTCCATTCAGCTTTTTCTTTTAGTTTTAGATATAGCGCAGCCCCTTGCAGCTGTCCCGACCCACACCATCCTCCTACGATCCTCCATTCCCCAGCCGTGGCCACGTGTGTGCTTACTCCCGCGCGCGTCATAAGAAGCTTAATTCACAGGCGCAGTACAAGAAAACTTTGTACTGCGCCTGCACAGTAAATTCCAGATGACACACGTGGGAGTGAGCATTTTATTATTATTATTATTATTATTATTTAGTATTTATATAGCGCCGACATATTACGCAGCGCTGTACAGTGTATATATATATATATATATATATATCTTGTCACTAACTGTCCCTCAAAGGAGCTCACAATCTAATCCCTACCATTGCCATATGTCTATATTATGTAGTGTAAGTACTGTAGTCTAGGGCCAATTTTAGAGGGAGCCAATTAACTTATCTGTATGTTTTTGGAATGTGGGAGGAAACCGGAGTGCCCGGAGGAAACCCACGCAGACACGGAGAGAACATACAAACTCTTTGCAGATAGAGCATTATTTGACTTGTTAGATGAATATTAGATCGGTACCAGCAGCGGGGAACGGAGGATTGTAGGAGGATGGTGCGGGATATGACAGCTGCGGGGAGCCGATAGAAGCCCCAGGTAAGTGTCGGTTTTTGCTTTTTTTACCACCACCAGAGAACTCCTTTAAGCAATACCAGTTGCCTGATTGTCCTGCTGATCCTTTGCCTTGAAAACTTTCAGCAATAGACCGTGAACAAGCATGCAGCAGATGTTTCTGACAATATTGTCAGAACTTTCAAGATTAGCTGCATGCTTGCTTTTGGTGTAATTCAGCCATTCCTGCAGGGCTGCCAGGCAACTAGTAATTGTTTAAAAGGAAATACATATGACAGTCTCCATATCACTCTTACCTTGGGCTCACTTTATATGGTCACAAGGTCACACAGCATACAGGTCACAAGTAGAGATGGCCAGAACCTCTGATTTTTGGTTCGTGAACTTCTGCAAAAGTTCGGTTAGCGCGAACTCTCGCGAACCGCAATAGACTTCAATGGGGAGGCGAACATTGAAAACTAGAAACACTTATGCTGGCCACGAAAGTGATGGAAAAGATGTTTCAAGGGGTCTAACACCTGGAGGGGGGCATGGTGGAGTGAGATAGACGCCAAAAGTCCCAGGGAAAAATCTGGATTTGACGCAAAGCAGCGTTTTAAGGGGCGAAATCACATTGAATGCTAAATTGCAGGCCTAAAGTGCTTTAAAACATCTTGCATGTGTATACATCAATCAGGGAGTGTAATTAGAGTACTGCTTCACACTGACACACCAAACTCACTGTGTAACACACCACAAACAGCTGTTTGTGTAGTGATGGCCATGCTGGACTGGTGCGCACCATGGCCAGAGTGCAGGCCGTGGTGGTTTTCAAGCCCATATGGTCGCCGGGCTGAGGTAGCTGAATGACAGGACAGTGACTGTCCAGCTGATCGCATTTGGTCTGTCCACAATGAAGCAACAACCTTATTATCGTGGGTGCCCTAAGCCCCCCCCAAGACACTCATATAGCCAGCGGTCATTGCTTCATTGTGATACACAAGCCCATTCACCACGACAAGGTAATGATCACGAAGGGGAATTGGCACATGTAAATGCCTTTTGTTTTGTTGTTGCAGCTGCAGTGCAGCCAGAAAAATGTGCCTTTGTGCCAGAGATGTCACCGCTTGCCTTTCAACATCACGGTACAGTTTAGGTATCACCTTTGAGAAAAAATTGCGGCCTGGTATCTTCCACTGCAGTGTGTGGCTTTGCTTTTGTGTGCTGTTTTTCCTCAGGTGGTCATTCCATTGCAGTTTGTGCTTTGTAATCATGTGCCTTCGTAAGGTAGTTGTTAGAGATGGCCCGAACGGTTCCCCGGCGAATGGTTCCCGGCGAACTTCCGTGATTCGCAATCACGGGAACTTTTCCGGAAGTTCGGTTCGCCCACATAGTGCATCATGAGGGTCAACTTTGACCCTCTACATCACAGTCAGCAGGTACATTGTAGCCAATTAGGCAACACTCCCTCATGGAGCCCCACACCCCCTTATAAAAGGCAGGCAGTGTCAGGCAGTGGACTCACTTGTGTGCCTGCAGTAATTAGTGATGGAATAGCTGCTGCAGACTCTCATAGTGAAGCCTAGTTAGGCTCTTGTAGGCTTGTTAGCTTGCTCCTGGCTGATTGTTATTGCTAAAAAAGCACCCCTCAACAGCTCTTTTGAGAGCTAATCTTGTTCTTGTGATCTATTTTTTTTTTTGTGGCCCACTTGCATTATATACAGCCCTGTTAGTCAGTGTCCCTGTGCCTGTCTGTGTGTGACAGGTGCACATGTAATACCCATCCCTGCATACACCTACTACCTGTTGTTCACTTCAGTGCACCCACCTACCTACGTGAGCACACGCAGTATCACTGTGCCTATCTGGTACCTGTCTGTGTGTGACAGGTGCACATGTAATACCCATCCCTGCATACACCTACTACCTGTTTTTCACTTCAGTGCACCCACCTACCTACGTGAGCGCACACAGTGTGATATACCACTCCGTGCATACCTTTTAACTGCACCTGTGTGACTGACTGCACATATTATTAGTCAAGTCAGTGCATACATTTCACTTCATCCCCCCCAATATGGACAAAACAAAAGGCAGAGGCAGGCCACCTGGCAGGTCTGTTTGAGGTCACGCTGTCGTGTTTTCGTGCGGCCTGCGACCAAAGTACAGTGTTCAGAAGAAGGCACGTTCCATCAACCCCCAATATTGTCACAACTTAGTTGACTATTTAACACAGAACACCTCATCTTTCTCAGCTTCCGCACGTAAGCATAACATATCTTCCTCCTCCTGCTCTGATTCTGGCACCCCACTTAACACTCAGTCGGCCGCCACCACCAAAGTGCCATCACCCCAGGGCTCAGCGGTGTGAACATTTTTTTTGTGTGTCTTCCTCAGATGAGAGCAATGTCATCTGTACTCTCTGCCACAAAAAAATTGAGCCATGGAAAGACCAAGACCCACATAGGGACAACTACCTTATGAAGGCACATGATTACAAAGCACAAACTGCAATGGGATGACCACCTGAGGGAAAGCAGCACACAAAAGCAAATACACACACCACAGTGGAAGATATGCAATTATTTCTCAAAAAAGGCTATAGCCAAACTGTACCGTGATGTTGAAAGGCAAGTGGTTTCATATCTGGCACACATCGTTGGGCCAAGGGACCATCTGACCACGAGGTCTGCAAAGCACGGTCAGGCCTGCCCGAAGACTAAGTCAGTCCCCACACACAGCATCTCTGCCTGCGTGCCATGTGACTGCCTGCCCCAAGACTAAGTCGCTCTCCACACAGCATCTCTGCCTGCAGGCCGATTGACTGCCTTCTCCGCCACCACCAACAGAGTCCAGGACTCCAGGCGGATTCCTGAATGTTTAAGGCCACTGCTAGCAGCGGCCGCTATAATAATTTTTCTGGTGCATGTACATGCCTGCCTAATTTTTCTGGCTGCACTGTGCCTGCAACAACAAAACAAAAGGCATGTACATGTGCCGATTCCCCTTCATGATCATTACCTTGCCACGGTGAAGGGGCTTGTGTATCACAATGAAGCAATGACCGCCGGCTATATGAGTGTCTCGGGGGGGGGGGGGGGACACAGACCAAATTTGATCAGCTAAACAGTCACTGTTCTTTCATTCAGCTACCTCATCCCGGCGACCATATGGCCTTGAAAACCGCCAGGGCCTGCACTCTAGCACTGCCATCACTACACAAACAGCTGTTTGCAGTGTGTTACACAGCGAGTTTGGTGTGTCAGTGTGAAGCAGTACTCTTATTACACTCCCTGATTGATGTATACACATGCAAGATGTTTTAAAGCGCTTTAGGCCTGCAATTTAGCATTCAATGTGATTTCGGCCCTTAAAATTCTGCTTTGCGTCAAATCCAGATTTTTCCCCGCGACTTTTGGCATCTATCCCACTCATCCATGCAAAAACTCAGATGTTAGACCCCTTGAAACATCTTTTCCATCACTTTTGTGGCCAGCATAAATGTTTCTAGTTTTCAAAGTTCGCCTCCCCATTGAAGTCTATTGCAGTTCGCGAGAGTTCGCAAGTTCGCAAACGTTTGCAGAGATTCGCGGCCATCTCTATCAGGCACCCCACACTCCACCAAACTCAATCAAAACTATGCCAGGCTCTTTTGGTGCCATCACTCTCCACCACAGTAATGCTGATCCACCAGGACCACCTCTGCAGCCGCCGCTCTCTCATTGAAAAGTGAGAGTCCTGGCAAACAGGGATGGTCGTAGCCAGCCAACTTTGCTACGCTGGAACTACGCGTAGTTTTACGCAATTACGCGTCGCCATTCGCATGCATTTCGTAGACTACGCGTGAAAATACGCAATTACGCGTAGTGCGAAGCGTAGTGTATGCGGATGCTTATGCCCGTATGCAGAAAATTTTACGTATTAATTCCTTTGTAAATGCTATACCGGGAACTCTTCTATGCGTACATTCCCTTATCCAATGCGTACATTTGTAAGCATACAGTCGCACGCGGAAAAATTGACGCTAGTAACGCATTCGTAGTTCACTACGCAATACACGTTAACTACGCATAGTGGCCAAGCTACGCATAGCAGTACTTCTCTACGTGTAAATTCGTAAGCGTAGTTTTGAAACTTCACCTACGAACTACGATGCGTAGATGCGAACTACGATGCGTAAATTCACACGGGAGTAGTTTCTTCTCATTCCTGCTGGCAAAGAAGCACCTTCAAGCCTCCCACCAAGAGTCCCTTTTTGTCCACTTAACTAGCCAATTGTGAAACTCTGCAGGTAGCTATCTCATTGGTCTACTTAATGGTCTACTTAATGGACCCCTGTAGAGTGCCAGCAAGAGGTTTGGTCATTTCACAGTGAGAAGAGCAGCAGGGAGCATATGCAGTGGCTGTGGTTCCAATGTGTTAGTGATGCTGAAGCAGAGAGCAACAGCACCAGGGGAGTCTGGCATAGATGCGGCAGATTTCAGGAAAGATAAGCAGCACAGAGGCACAGTGGATAGCACTTTTGCCTTGCAGTGATGGGTCCCCATACAGATAAGTTAATTGGCTTCCCCATAAAATTGGCTATGGTAACATTTAAAAAGTTTATTTCTTAACAATTTATTTTCTTAAATTTACCATAAATAGGTAGCGATTACACATTTACCTGGAAAGGTGGTGGGAATCTGGGAGTCCCCTTTTAAAGGTAGTTCTCAGATTCCACCAGAACCAATCCCCATATGCACGGGGGTAGTAGCTACCTCCACCTCTCTCTGGGCACCATGATGGGAATGCGCCCCTTGTTCTTTACACTGCAGGAGAGAGGAAAGATTGCTGTTCCTGTTCTGCAAGGCATCCCTAATGTCAGGGACCATGCAGGCTGATATTCTGGCTCAGACATTCTGACTATAACAGCATGCACAGGAAACGAGGGGTAAAGAAAAGTTTAAAAGGGGGGCATGTAACCATGTACTGTTTTTGTTTAAATATGAAATAAATAAATTGCCCTTCTCTACCAAGTCACTTTAATCCTTTGTCCCCATGCAGACTGGTATACAGAGGATGGCTGAGCCAAACTGCATTCCATCATACAAATGTCAGTAACAGCAAAATTACCTCTGCAGCGGAGAGCGGCGCGGCCCCCGTTCTTGTGTCTGACGTCACAGCGGATTCCACCGCCGCCTCCTCTGCATCGCTTCCCACCAGGTCAGGTCTTTCCAGAGTCCATCAAAGCAGGGCAGCACTCGTGCGCACCAGGAGACAGGACCCTTATGCTTTGAGGAGGCAGGTTAGCTGACTGGCAGGGCTGGGCTGACTTTTGGCACTGATTGGCTGGAATCTGCTGGGCGGAACTTGTGAATGCTCTGTCTTTATTTAAGGCCTAAACTGTCAGTGCATCATTGTCTGCTGTTGCTGAAACTTTGCGGTTAAGCTCTCAGACCTTAATCAGTTCCCAGTGTGCTTTGATCCGGCAGGACCCCGGGGATTTCACACATAGCTAGGAATTGTTTGATAGCTATAATTATAACTTGATATTATTGCCTTTATTTGTATAAACCTTGCCTGAACTTCTGACTATCCTTTGCCTCACGATTCTGAACTCTGCCTATCTGTCTTGTTGCCGACCTTGGACCTACCTCGAACCTGCTCTAGCTTTCTGATTCTGTACTTCCGCATATCTGATTGTTGCCGACCTTGGCTTTACTCTGACTACGATTCTGTTTACCGATTTTGTACTGCAACCTGACCGATCAGTTACCGACCCTGCCTGTACGACCTCTCTAGTATAAGTGATAGTCCCCACAGCCAAGGGACTATCCATTAGGAGTGCTCCTGAGCTACTGTGCACCTAAACACGTGTGTCCACACCTTTATTAAAATACTGACATTGCTGCTCTCATTACTGTTTGTATTGCTACTAGTCTGTTGAGCTCTTTGGTCAGCAGAGTCTCTCTGACTATTGCTAAACAGTGTTGCTATTTCTGTATTATTGGTGATTCTGCAGATCACCACATAATCAGATATAGTTTCTGTATTATTGGTGATACTGCAGATCACCAAATATTCAGAACTCTGTCACTTGCTGACACTAACCGTTACAAGTAACTTATAGTGGCACACATGGTATATAACATGGGAGTTCTGTAAGAGGGGGCAGTAAAGCCTACCCTACTTCTACAAAGATGGTTCTGCAGTTGCATCGTTTCCACAGTGTGTCTGAGAGGGGTTAAACTATTTACATAATATATTTCTGATAGTTAATTATTGATTATTCGAAGTCACCTAAAAGCAAAGGATGAATGGAGCTCACTTGCTCGTGAACAATACACAGTCCTATTAAAAGGATTGATTAACTAAGAGGATTTTTCAGATAATTAAAACTCAATTTAATAAGGCTGTGAACTCAGGTTCTCATAAAGTTCATAAAGGAATAATAAATGAAAATAATGACGTGACGTGTTGGACCATCTGAAAATGAATGTGTCCTCAAAAAAGAAATGCATTTTGGAGTCCTATTATATAATTTTTTCACTAAGCACATTTTAAATAATTGTTCTTGTTGGTCAATTAATCAGCATTCAGCTAAAACCCTATAAACTGACACATTTAAATGAAAGTATCATGTTATGTTCTCCCACACTGAAGCAGAATATGAGTGAAGCATATGAAAGAGTGAGATAGGCATTTGTAAAGTGAATTTGAATTCCTTAATAAGTAAAGTTAATGTTGTCATTAGTGGCAGTTCTCAGCAAAAGTTTTATCTCCTTTTCGTGCAGATAAGCACCCTTTTGGGATATGGCTATTGCTGCAGTCATATTGTGCTTTAAGTTAATGAGATGTGAGCTCTATTTGTTAGCATTTTATGGTAATTAAGATTATCATTCACTTGGAAACTGGCCTCCTTTCTTTCAAAATATTTTCTTTTTAGCAGGAATTTTAATTTACTTTGAAAATATGATTTTCTTGTACTGTAACTGGGGATAGGTTTCACCTTTTGGGAGAGCAAAACATCCGAAATATGGAGAGAAGTAACAATTGGTGCAATTATTATTACACTTAGTATCTGTTCTACAAATTAGAAATTCATGCATTGAGAGTTTTGCCTCTATTGCTGTGTAGACTGTATAATGCCAAATTTGACTATGGAGTATTTAAAAGTCCATTAAGTGTAAAAGGAATAAAGCAGAGCAGTATAAAATATTTCTATGGGCAAATTAAATGAGCAAGCTGAGTTAATCACTAGCAAAAACTGAAAGGGTGATGTCAACATTTCTTTTAAAGGGAATCTGAAGTGAAAATAAACTTATGATATTATGAATTGTATGTGTAGTACAGCTAAGAAATAGAACATTAGTAGCAAACATTCAAGTCTCATATTGTTTTCAGTACAGGAGGAGTCAAACAACTTCAGTGGTTATCTATGCAACAGAGCTTTTCTGAGCTTTCCGACTAATTTAGTTTTCTGAAGCACTTATACAATAAAGAAACAGTGAAAGACAACTTCATACATGATTTTACTGCAGGGAAGTTCAAATGGTCATTAGCTCTGCTCTGTTCTATAGTTTAAAATTCAGAGTGTAGTTTAAGCTAAACTGCAAATCTTAGAAAATGATGCAATGTTATAAAAAAAGCTATATAACTGAAAATAAAAATATGGGACTATTGTCTTTGGAACTAAAGTTCTAATAATTATCTGTACTGTATTGCACATACTATTCCTTATCTCATACTTTTTTTGTTTTTGTTTTTTTGCTTCAGTGATTTTTTTAGAACACTAAGATTCTACAACAGGAATTTTGATACAAAATTAAAATGTGTTTGACTTTTATTGGACGAGATGCCTCACATTTCTCAAATCCTTTGCTTATCTCTTACAAACGTGCAGTAAAATATTTTGATTTGTGAGATATCCTGTAGTGCTCTATGAATTTATAGATGTCGGTTTGATATACATTGCTGTACAACTTTTATAGTCCGGTATACTTTATATGTGTTGCCTTGCAATGACCAGCATCACCATATATTTCTCACTGAAGAAGCAAGTAGAAAACTACTTAATTTACAACTTAAAAATACTGTAAGTGGTATGTATTGAAGATTAAGCTACTAGATTCAGTTTGGTCATGTCAGCCTCCTGAAGCCATTTGTTACTCAATGGTGTCAACGAAAGAACACATTATAGCATGCGCCATGCAATTTAATGTATAGTAAGTTGACTAGATAATGAGAATCAATGCTGATACAAAATCGAGAATTATAAAACAGTTTTCAATGCAAAGTGAAGAAAAATAAATTTGTTTGTTTTCCTTTATTACTAATATCATTATTGTATATTTCTACAGTACTTTAGGAAACTGAGCTGATTCCTATTGCAGTAGTGTCTCTCAGTAGGGTTCACAATATAATATACCATATGTCAGGGCAAATATTTGAATATGAACTTTTTGTTTTGCTTTGCTTCATATATTTTTTATATGAAAATATATAGCATTTTGTGAAGCTGAGAATTTTTGCAAAAATGCATTATAGTCAATGGATCTTAAAGTGGGCCTGAACTCTTGCCCAGGACAGAAGGAAAATGTAGATAAATGCATCCTGTATGCATTTAGAGAGTTTAGCCTGTCTAATTCCCCCTTGTTTGTAAGGCAAATGCAAAAGATGGTGGTAGGTTGACACTGCAGTACGGATACGATCTAGCTATAGAACATGCACTAGTGGGACAATAGGCTCCTCCTCTTGTAAGGCCTTCGTCAGCGTGCTCAAGCTGGCAATGGTACATTGGTCAATAGTTGAGAAAGAACAAAAGCAAAGAGAAAGCTAGCACTGCAGCAGTGGCTTAGGTTATTGTAGCAAAAAGTTGGTGTCAAAAAGCTCATAACTTTGTTCAAAATTGCATATAAAACATTGGTGCACATACCAGAGTGAGTAAGAAGGCGCTGTGGATGGTGGTGGGTGCTGGTTACAGCACAACTGCGCTTCTACGGAGGCTGCAATCCCCCTCCTTTGTGTCTAATCGCAAGTTGTTTTTTGATCCTCCCCTGTGTCACATGACTACCTATAGCAAATAAACAGATAAGCCCATTTGAAAGCACAGGCTGTAAACAATATGTCTGCTTCCATGAATCAGGAAGTGGAAACTTTGCAGATTTATTTGAGGGTTTGTATCAGCTGTAACAAAGAAATGTTTTTTGTTTAAAGGTTATTATGTTGTAAAAATAATAATTAGGCCTTCTATATACAGTACAGCAGCCCATATTTAAAGGAAAACTATCAAAGTTAACTCAAATTCTAAAGATGCGTACACACGTCTTGGAAAATGAAAGATCACAGACCAATTTTACCCCCTTTCATGTAGTATGAGAGCCATGCTCTACACAGTCTATTCTATGGAGCTGAACTCCCCATCAGATAAAAATCTTTGCAAGATGCTGCACACAAAGATGCTGTACACATGCAACAGATCAGTATCTGCAAAAGATCAATCCCTGCAAAAGATCCATTCCTGCAAAGTGCATTCATAGTCTATGATATCTGCAGATCTCATACACACCTTGTTTAACAGACATTCATCTGCAGATCAGACAATTATCTGCCAATCTGAAGATCCAACTTGGTGGATCTGGTCTACAGATAATTGCCCGGTAAACAAGGTGTGTATTTAAACAAAAAAGAGAAAAGACCCCCTCTCTTGTAATCTAATAATAGGTAGAAGCATTCAATCAGGTATAACTCAGGACACCAAAGCTACCATGAAAAAAACCTTTATTAATGACCAGCTAATGAGTTAAAATCAATTAAAAACAAACAGCCAGACCTGGTACATGTGTCCCTAAGTAATAATTTAACAATTGAGTCTATTGACAAATATAAGTATAATTTCTTCTGGTTGCTCCTGTGATAAATGAATGGACTTGTCTCCCTTCCCAATAATTGTTTTCTTGACACCAGGGTCTGGATTTATTTGGGAAATGTTTGTTTCTTGTGTTGAGTAGATATATATATATATACTCATACATACTATCTATCTTCCGACATCTAGGATCAATTGGATGGTGCTTCTGGTTTCAGGAGTGTGGGATCTGGGTCGCCTCGGTTTCCGGGAATGGAAAAGTTTTCCTATATGGACTCCTCAGGATTGGAATCTTTTCTTGTATTGTCCCTGTATTTTTGATTGTTTCCTGGCTGTATTGCTATTGAGGCCATATTCTGGAATACTGTCTTAAATTTTGTCTTAATATATATAAAATGTATTAGTAATGAAGTTTATAGGATACTTATTAGCATAAGACTATAATTATTCATTTATGTATACTCCAAATAATCAGGTGTCTGTTTAGGATGTCTCAGAGACCATGTGAAAATCTTTGTTTTTATGAAATAATGTTATGATCGTTATTCTTCTTTTTTCCACTGGGTGGCGGCAAATTTCCTCATCTGTAGAATCGTATACTTTTTTTCATTGACTTTCTATGCAATATTTCATTAGTCCACTAGATGGCAGCAACTTGATTCTTCATGCGTATCACCTAGTCTTCATGCGTTCCAATGTACGCTTGCCTGACCTTGCGTGCTGACGCATCTGACGGCACGTGAGGTTAGGCTAATGACGCGGCCGCGTCTGGGGGGATTATTTAAACTGCGCCAGCTTCCCTATTAGATTGTCCCTTGGCAGCTTCGGCGGAACTAGTGGGACAGCGCGGGCAGCGCTGTACAGCCTTTCCTGGTCCTCTTATTTCCTTCATTTGGTGAGTCTTTTGCTTCCTACGATCTCCTTCCCTGCTCATTCATGCACTTTAGGTGACTTCAGATTTGGCTATTGCGGCCATCTTCTTGCACCAACTTCTACCTTAAGACAGTTCTTGTCTCTATTTGCTTGGCTATTTGATTAATTGTTGTAGTTTGCACATTTCACTTTTTTGATTCAATGTTGTATGTTTATCAATTTTTGCAGCAATATGTTCGTTTCATATAATTAATTTGATTTTGCACGGTTATCACTTTAACTCTATTAGGGAGTTCTCAGTTTATTAATCAGCTTTTTCAGCACTAGCACTTTATCTCGAGCAGGAGAGATGTGAGAACAGTAATTTTCAATATTTATGTATGTTCCTTCTGGGATAGTGACCTGTGGAGCAGGAGTCCCTATTATTATCATTATTATCATTATTTATAAGATTGGGACTCCGCTTTCATTCATTTATCACAGGAGCAACCAGAAGAAATTATACTTATGATATTTGTCAATAGACTCAATTGTTAAATTATTACTTAGGGACACATGTACCAGGTCTGGCTGTTTGTTTTTAATTGATTTTAACTCATTAGCTGGTCATTAATAAAGGTTTTTTTCATGGTAGCTTTGGTGTCCTGAGTTATACCTGATTGAATGCTTCTACCTATTATTAGATTACAAGAGAGGGGGTCTTTTCTCTTTTTTGTTTAAATGTCAGTTTTGAGGTCGTTGACCTATTTCCCCTGATTATTGATACCTATTTAGGTGATTAAGATAATGTGACATTAATTATGACTGCTCGATTTCTTTGAGTTTTAATTATAAACAAGGTGTGTATGAGATCTGCAGATATCATAGACTATGAGTGCACTTTGCAGGAACGGATCTTTTGCAGGAACTGATCTTTTGCAGATACTGATCTGTTGCATGTGTACAGCATCTTTGTGTGCAGCATCTTGCAAAGATTTTTATCTGATGGGGAGTTCAGCTCCATAGAATAGACTGTGAAGGTATGGCTTTCAAACTACATGGAAGAGGGTAAAATTGGTCTGTGATCTTTCATTTTCCAAAGACTTTTATCTGATGTGTATACCCACCTTAAATGCCACATATATTTCCATTAATTACTAGCAAATAGCATCTCAAAGGGTTTTTTTTCATCTTTTAATTTGTGTGAAAAATGACAGACATGCTGGGAGCTTGGGGCTGGACAAAGCCCCAGGTAAGTAGTACTTATTTTGTTCAAATATCCCTGATAACTCCTTTAAATGACTCATCAATAATACTTCTAGCCCATAATGTATACTAAAGTGATGGCGAGAGCTAAAAATAGATAACAAGCTGTTGAGACATAAAAAGGAAATAGAATTGGTGGCAAGTTACAGAGGAGAACAGTTTAGAAGCTCACATTCCAAATTCGAAGCTCAGTATCACCAAATTCTCTCATCAGCCCTAGAGAAAGCTGCTCCACCAATATTCCGCCGCAACCGACCCCCTAACCCCCAGCCCTGGCGCACTACCCATACTCGCAACCTCCAGAGGGAAACACGCGCCACTGAACGAAAATGGCGGAAAACTCGACTAAACCAGGATTTCCTACAGTACAAGACTAACCTGCAGCAGTTCCACACTGCCCTTGCTCATGCGAAGCAGGAATACTTTACCAAGCTCATCGGAGCACAAGCTTCCAATCCCCGGCGTCTTTTTAGCACCTTCAACTCCCTGCTTAAACCCACCCCCCCACCTTCTGTTTCCTCCCTCTCTGCCACAGATTTAGCCACCCACTTCACCAACAAAATAGTCTCCATCCGTCAGGAAATATCCAATCTTTAATCTTCACCTCCCACCTGCTCACAACCTACTCCTTCTCCACCCCTCACCTCCTTCACTCCTACTACCACTGAGGAGGTCAACCACCTACTGCAGACTTCCCATACCACTACCTCCCCCCTTGACCCTATCCCTTCTGATCTACTTCAGCCTCACTTCACGGATCTGGCCCCAGTCCTCACTACCATGTTTAACCTCTCCCTATCCACAGGCACCTTCCCCTCAGACTTCAAGCAGGCCACTGTACTGCCTCTGCTCAAGAAACCCTCCCTCGACCCCTCGCTACCCTCCAACTACCGCCCGATCTCCCTCCTCCCCTTCGCCTCAAAACTCCTTGAGCGTCTGGTTCACAAACGCCTGACCCAGTACCTCAATGCCAACTCACTACTAGACCCACTGCAATCTGGATTTCGGCCTGCCCACTCAACCGAAACGGCTCTCACCAAAGTGGTCAATGACCTTGCCTTAGCTAAAGCTGAAGGTAAATACACCATTCTCCTCCTCCTTGACCTTTCAGCAGCTTTTGATACAGTAGATCATCCCCTACTCCTCCAGTCCCTCCAATCCATGGGCATTCACGATCTCGCCCTGACCTGGCTTTCATCCTACCTCTCTAACCGCTCCTTCACGACCTCCTTCAATGAGTCCTCGTCCACCCCCAACCACCTCTCAGTGGGAGTCCCCCAAGGCTCGGTCCTTGGCCCCCTACTGTTCTCCCTATACACATCCTCCATTGGCAAGATTATCTCCTCCATGGGTTTTAACTATCATCTGTATGCAGATGACACCCAAATCTATCTCCACACCCCTGACATATCCACCACTACCATGGACAAGGTCTCCTCCTGCCTATCTGCCATCTCCTCCTGGATGTCCGCTAGGTTCCTAAAACTAAATCTAGACAAAACGGAATTTATGATCTTCCCACCCCGGTCATCCCTGGACCTCCCAGATGTGCAGGTCACTGTTAACCACACTACTATTCACCCTACCTCTCAAGCCCGCTGTCTGGGTGTCACCCTGGACTCCGCACTCTCCTTCACTCCCCACATCCAAAACCTCACAAAGTCCTGCAACTTCCACCTTCGGAACATCTGTAAGATTCGCCCTTTCCTGACCCCTGCCACCACCAAACTCCTCATCCATGCCCTCATAATTTCCCGCCTCGACTACTGCAATGCCCTTCTGTCTGGACTCCCTAAGACCCGAATAGCCCCACTGCAGTCCATCATGAATGCGGCTGCCAGAATTATCCACTCCTCCCATCGCTCCACCAGGGCGGCTCCCCTCCGTGAATCCCTCCACTGGCTTCCTATCCAGTCCAGAATCAGATTCAAGATATTGTGTCTGACCTACAAATCCATCCACAAAACCTGTCCAACCTACATTTCTGATCTTACTCAGAGATACACACCAAGCCGCTCACTCCGCTCCTCCAATGAACTTCGCCTGACCGTCCCCCGCATCACCCAGTCCCATGCACGCCTCCAAGACTTCTCAAGAGCTGCTCCGACACTATGGAACTCCCTACCTCCACCCATTAGGGCAGCCCCCTCCTTCAACACCTTCAAGAAGGCCCTCAAAACTCACCTTTTCACTCTTGCCTACCACCCCTCACAATTGCTCTAAACCCACAGCCGAACTCTGGTCCCCTACCTCTCGTGTCCCTACCTCTCCCTCTAGATTGTAAGCCTTTGGGCAGGGTCCTCACTCCTTTTGTGTCCTACCTGATCATGCACCTCTATTACTGTGCACACATGCTATGCATTTGAGTGAACCTAACTTGCCTAATCTCCATGCTCCCATCCAGTGACTAAGCATTACCTTGTACTCATACTGTGCTGTGTGATCTGGTTTTCTTGTATTCCTGTATTGTCATATTGCTGTTTGTCACCCCTAAATATTGTCTGTAACCTAAATTAATGTCCAGCGCTGCGTAATATGTTGGCGCTTTATAAATACAACAAATAAATAAATAATTCCAAGGTGGGACCATCAGACATTGCGACTTGCTTGCTATCAGTGTAAACACAAACTTTTAGCCGGGTTAACACTAAAAGTGACAAATAGCAGTACTCACTAGAGATGGCCCAAACAGTTCGCTGGCGAGCAGTATTCTGCGAACATCGGCTGTTCGCATTTGCGGCGAACAACGAACATTTGTCATGTTCAATTCGCCCCCCATACATCATCATTGAGCTAAAAACTTTGACTCCTTACCTTACAGTCAGCAGACACATGGCAGCCAATCAGCTAGCACCTCTTCCAGGACCCCTCACCCTCCTATCAAAAAGCAGTTGTGGTGGCCATGTTGGATTAATTCTCTGCTGGCTGCAGACTGTTAGTGAAAGCAGGGTCAGACTAGATGCAGATAGGTAGGGAACTTGCTGTGAAAGCACGCCAAACAGCGCTTTTGAGGGCTAGCACATGGGTTTTCTGTGTTTTTTGTGTGTGTGACACTCCACAGCCCACTGACACCCAGAGCTGTGTGCACACTACTGCTGTTACCTCATTGAGTTGCACGCACAGAACCACTACAATGCATTATTTCACTGCATTATTAGCCCACTGAAACCCAGAGCTGTGCATAATGTGATTTCTGCCCATTAGGGTTTAAAACCAGACTTTGCGTCAACTCCGTAATTATTTGTGAGACTTTTGGCATGGATCCCCATCTGGCATGCCCCTATCCAGGGGTTAGACCTGATGAAACAACTTTTTCATCACTGCAACTATGTAACTATGTTTTGGTCTTAAAATTCGCCTGCCCATTGAAGTCTATGGTGGTTTACCATATTTGCCTGTTTGCAAACATTGCAGAGGTTTGCATTCGTGAACAGAAAATTCTATGTTTGCAACATCTCTACTACTCACTGCTGTGCATAGAATACCCTTCACAATAGCAGTACAATGCATATCAGGTCATATGCAGTGTTGTGCAGAATATATGTTCAGAGGCATATTTGAGCAGAGGAGATGGGTGGTCCTATTCACAGGTACTTAAGCTATGACACAACTAAAATGTTGGTGCATGCTCTTATAATATTTTGTTTGGAGTATTGTACTGTATTGTTTTGCTGACTACCAACTAACAGACTAGCACGGCACCAATCTGTACTGAACTTGGTAGTTAGACTCATTCATCTTTCCTCTCACTCTTCCCCTACTGCTCCTCTCTGCCAAGCTCTTTATTGGCTGCCAATTAACGTGAGGATGCATTTTTAACCCTAACCTACAAAAGCTCTCCACGATCTCTCTCCCTTGTACATATCCTCACTGGTTTCCAGATACCAACCCAACCACAATCTCAACTCTGCACATGACTTCTTTTGTTCTCCTTGCATTCATGTATACAAGATTGCTCACATACTTGCCCCCTCCTCTGGAATCCCCTTCCGCCAACACATCAGTCACTCTTTAACCTTTGAAATCTTTTAAGTGTCCTCAAAACTCACTTATTTTCCAACATGCATATGCTCTAACTTAAGCCATTCCCCCTTGACCTCTGGTCTAGTTGTGCTCCTTACTAGATAACCTAAAGATACCCTGCCACTAGGTATGAATATTATATCCTACCCCACCTCTTGTCCCCCCACATTCCTTTAGATTGTAAGCTCGGTAGGGCAGGGCCCTCTCACCCGTTTGTTATTCATTTTGTGTCTTGCAATTTGTTATGCATTTTATTTATTTTGTTATGTTTGTCACTATAATTTTCAATTCTGCATGTTGTACCAATTTTAATGTATATGATTTTCTGTATTATTACAGTGGCTTGCAAAAGTATTCGGCCCCCTTGAAGTTTTCCACATCTTGTCACATTACTGCCACAAACATGAATCAAATTTTATTTGAATTTCCCGTGAAAGACCAATACAAACTGGTGTACACGTGAGAAGTGGAACGAAAAATTGATTCAGGTTTGTGGCAGTAATGTGACAAAATGTGGAAAACTTCAAGGAGGCCGAATACTTTTGCAAGCCACTGTATGTACCCCATATTTTGTCTTACTTTATACAATGCCACAGAATATGTTGCTGCTTTATAAACTAATAATAATAAACATTTCCAAAAAGCTACCAAGTAATAACTCAGAGTATTCCAAAATAAATGAATGGTTTTGGAATGGCTAAATCAACCCACAGAAGGGAATTACCTAATTGTTAACGTTTGCTGAATAAAGGAATGAAGCTAGAATATGCTATTCCAAATTATTTCTACCTAAAGAAAGAGTAGGAGCAGGTCCTCTGGGCTTATACAAATTCTGTATATCTTCCATTCCTGGCCCTATGACTCCATTGAAAGGAAACCTACTAATCCAACTGTGCTTTATTTGATTTGGAAGCTATCTTACTTTTTTAAAGTACCTGTATTCATCCAAAATTATAAATGTTATACATTGTGATGCCCTTAAAAATCTGATTGCACCACAACCTTAACCATTATGGCATTTCTTATTTTTCATTGATGCTTTCTTCATTTGAATTAAGATGCCTAGACTCTACTTGGTGATGAGTTAGTTCAGGGGCATAACTAGAAATCCATGACCCCCCCCCTGCAAAAACCTTGGATGGAGCCCCCCTAATGATCCCCCCCCCCCATACTTCATCCAGGCCATCTGCAGCCTAGACAATACGCTGTAAGTCCTCCTGAGTCCCGAAGGAGTAGAAAGGTGAGCTCTGCCCCACTGATCTCAGCCAGAGACTTACTAGGCACTTACTAGCATCGAGGAGCAGGGTGACGGATACATGTATAGTATTGAGGTCTGCCAGAAGCTGCTCTCCATCTCTGTGCATGTCTATGCACACTTTTTGACCTTTCTGACTACTGCACGCCCAAACATCTCTGTTTGACAGGCTTGCCCACCACAGCATAGAATTATTTGCTTAAACGGACAGGCCCCATGTAAGCCTCCAGGCCCTCCCCTACTAGCAGGGGGGGGGGGTAGGGGTGATAGTTATGTCAGTTAGCTTTTTAAATGAACAAAAAACATGACACAAGGATCTTGGGAATGATATCTCCACTTTGCAATAGAAAAAGATATTTACACATACTTATAAGTATTTTTTCATCTTTCCACATCACACTTATGTGTCATCTACTCTTCAGAAATTCCTCTTATACTCACCAATGAGGTCCTCAACTTTGAAAGTCAAAGTCATATTCTCCCTAACTATGAAGACTGCCCAGCTACCCCTCTCTCTAGCTTTTATTTCTGCTGCCCAGACACAGTCCCTGCCCTCAGACTAATTCTCTCTACTGTAGGGGTCATTGGGGCTGGGTGCTGGACGGGAGGTACAGTTCCCTGTTATTTGGACTGTGGTCCCTTTAAAAATGAGATGTGTACCTTGAAGGGAGTCCGGGTATTGTTTGGCAGCAAGCCAGTTACTGCCTTTGTTGTTTTTTGCAGGGCTGGACTCCCAGAATGGGAGGGAAGGAAGGGCGGGCCTTCCCATTCCACCCAGGTGTACACCTAGTTTTCTGTGGAGCTGAAGGAAGCTCTAACACATTTGCATATCAGGAAGCAGCTCACATGCAGTCAGAGTGGAGTTGATGTGGAGGGGCATGTGTGTTGCTGAGCTCCAGTCTTGACAAGAGTGTTTGGGAGACATTGCTGAGAGAGCCAAACCATACTTTGGACTGCTGTTTGTATGGCTTTGGCTTAAATGATCTGTATTTGAATAAGCTGAACTATCACTACTGCTATATGGACTACAAAGCTGAAGTAAGCTTGCCATTTATTTTCTATTTATGATGGAGAAAAGCTGTCTATATTACTGCTGCAAAATAAACAGACTTTGTGTTTTATACAACTGTGTACTGGGTGCTGGCTGCGATCCCCTAAACTTCACACTACATAGGTATCGACTACTAAGAGTATGACTGGCAAGTTGACCCAATCCCTTCTTACATTCCCCAAAACTCAGGATACTCTTCAGTAGGTCAGGCAACTGGCACCTGTGGCCATAACTTATTTTCATAGGAAAGCACACAAATGAGGAAAAGTGTCTGGATGCATAATACTCTCCCTTTCAGAGGGCATTTCAGGATGTAGCGCTGCTATAGTAACAATACAGTTTTCCTCCAGAAGACCCTGTAAGCCAACCAGAAAATGTTATTTAATGTTGCTGTGTGCTGAACTGAACTATTCATAAGTAGGAGAGTTTTTGCTTTGAGCGCTTTATTTTTCTTAAAGGTAGGGGAATGGGACCCTGAGGGATGGAAGAAAAAAACCTTGCCATCTTCTTTTAAAAATTGCAAAGACATTATAGCATATTAATACTAACAGTAGAAGGCACCAATAATAATACAAATATTTTTAAAAGTTTAAAAAGGAGGAGGGGTGGTGTATTACCTCTTTCCAACAAAAACTCACAGTAAGAGCTACTATTGAATTATTTAGACATAAGGCAATGTGTTTTGTGTTATAATCCATTTGTTTAGGTTAAAGTAACTGTGACTGTGGCACAATGGCACTTTACTTGTATCTTAAATGACCATGATTAATCATAAACTTTCTAAAAAATTACATAAAAATATGCATAGGTAAATAATTAACTAAGTAACCAGTACATATTAAAACAACCAAATGCATATTAAAAGTGATATCTATAAGGTTATACTTTTGATAAGAATTCAAAACAATCTATGCACAAAATATTATACACATTGATATGCAATCACTTAAAGTACATTTTCATATGGAGCAAATAGAATATTAAAGATTGGGTTAATAATCTTGTAAGTCAATAATGGTGATGCAAAGTGGGCGTGGCCATGGGTGGGGCCAAATGTACATGAACTTAGCAGCGGTGTAAGCTACAGATAACGGGCCTGCCCATCGAAATATTGGATGGAGCCCCCTATCCTTAATTTAAAATCAGTATAGGCATAGATCAAAGATGTATACCCACATACAATTTTGATTGGTCAATCACTGATCCCCAATTTTACCACCCCCGTGCAGTAAGTGGGCCAACAGACAATGAATTTTATGAACAGAGCTAAAATTGGCTAATCAAAATTGTATGTGTGTACCAGGCTTTACAGCTAATACTATACATACTGAAAGTAGCAGGGATCAGCATACAATACAGCTGGTTTACAATCAGTAAAGGCACAGAGTAACACCTTACACTGTACACACTGGAGGTAAATCAGCACACAGTGCAGGCACTAGAGAACAGCGTATACTGTACATACTGTAGGCAGCAGAATTCAGCACACTGCATCTAGCGTGCCAAAAATATGAGGATCACGTTGTGCGGTGTGCTTATCGCGCCACTCCAAAAAATGGGTGGGCCATGGACCAGAATATAGGTGTGGTAACGGGTGGAGACAAATTTACATGAACCTAGCAATGGTGGGACATTAGATTATGACAGTGGTGGCGAACCTTTTGGAGGGCGAGTGCCCAAACTGCAACCCAAAAGTCACTTATCTATCGCAAAGTTGCAACAGCAATTTAAATTAAATACTGTACAAACGTTTTAACTCATACATGAACATTATGGAAAATCCAAGTTGAAAATAAACTGTGAAGATAAACAATTTCATCCATCCTACTCCTGAAAAATATATTCAATTTTTTAGAACCTCCCAGTTTTATTTTCTGTTTTAAAAAGCTAAAAAAGTAGGTTTAATGCTATTGTCTCATATGATAAGGATTCAGCTTTTCCCATAGTCTAGCAGTTAGCAATCATGTGACCCCCAACAAGACAAATTCAGCACTCATTAGGCCCCCGACAAGACAAATTCAGCAATCGTGTGGGCCCTGACATGACAAATTCAGCAATCGTGAGGCCCCCGACATGACAAATTCAGCAATCATGAGGCCCCCAACAAATCATGAGGCCCCCAACAAGACAAATTCAGCAATCATGAGGCCTCCAACAAATCATGAGGCCCCCAACAAGACAAATTCAGCAATCTTGAGGCCCCCAACAAATCATAAGGCTCCCAACAAGACAAATTCAGCAGTCATGAGGCACATAAATAGACATATAGCATTTCACATAAATAGGCAGAATGCCCCCTTAATATGGTAGCCCCCCAAGTTAGGTAGTGAGTGACAGGGACCCCCAGGTTAGCTAGTGAGTGACAGGCGCCTCCAGTTAGGTAGTGAGTGACAGGGACACCGAAAGTGAGTGATAGGGAGCCTCTTTAGGTAGTGAGTGAGTGACAGGGAGCCCCTTTAGGTAGTGAGTGAATGACAGGGAGCCCCTTTAGGCAGTGAGTGAGTGACAGGGAGCCCCTTTAGGCAGTGAGTGAGTGACAGGGAGCCCCTTTAGGTAGTGAGTGAGTGACAGGGAGCCCCTTTAGGCAGTGAGTGAGTGACAGGGAGCCCCTTTAGGTAGTGAGTGCCAGGGAGCCCCTTTAGGTGGTGAGTGAGTGCCAGGGAGCCCCTTAAGATAGTGAGTGAGTGCCAGGGAGCCCCTTTAGGTAGTGAGTGAGTGCCAGGGAGCCCCTTTAGGTAGTGAGTGAGTGCCAGGGAGCCCCTTTAGGTAGTGAGTGGGTGCCAGGGAGCCCCTTTAGGTAGTGAGTGGGTGCCAGGGAGCCCCTTTAGGTAGTGAGTGAGTGACAGGGAGCCCCTTTAGGTAGTGAGTGAGTGCCAGGGAGCCCCTTTAGGTAGTGAGTGAGTGACAGGGAGCCCCTTTAGGTAGTGAGTAAGTGACAGGGAGCCCCTTTAGGTAGTGAGTGACAAGGAGCCCCTTTAGGTAGTGAGTGAGTGACAGGGAGGCCCTTTAGGTAGTGAGTGAGTGACAGGGAGCCCCTTTAGGCAGTATCGTTTTCCAACAGGATTAGGAGGCGCCCGTGTGGTGTGTTTGGTGTTCTCTTCATACAAAGAGACTCCACTCGATGAAAGGTTACGACGGTTTATTATAGCACAATAGACAACGCGTTTCGCGGTCCAAGCCGCTTCCTCAGGTCAATAACAGGTGCTTATATTTAAAACAAACAAATGAAATCACTAAAATTATATAAAACTAGAAACATAAAACATAACTATAGACATATGCTAAAAAATTTTTTTATGTATATATATATATAACATAGGTGGTAATCACGGATCATAAGGATCTATGGAGACAGACCTAGGTTATGGTAGTAAGGGCATCAAAAAACAACAGTACACATGGAAAAAGGCCGAACAGAGCTTCAATCAATGTTATGGAATACTAAGATAAGAGTGTCTGATCTTAAATAATAGCAGGATATAGCCTCAAGTCTAAGGTATAAATTGCTATAACAGTTGTAACAGCTCAGAGAGAGAGGAAGGGGTGTGTATGTAATATAGGATCCATATCTGTGATGGAAAGGGTATGTGGCTGAGGTATATAAGGAGCGGTGTAAATCCAGACAGAGAAAACAGGGGGAAGGGGTGAACCCAGTTACAGCGGAGGGCGGCGGTGTGGGCCGAGAACAGGGGGGAGAGGAGAGTCAGGAGGTAAGCCATAGGCACTCGGGACCTAGTATAAGGAGAATTCAGGTCGAGGGAGCCTGTGTAAAGGTAGTGGATAGAGGGAGAGATATAGTGTAAGCGGGGAACAGAGGAAGGTATGATGCGGGTACAGGAAGAGGGGTCACCAGGAGTGATATGAGCCAGAGGATGTGTGGGGGACCCGGAGGGGATGAGAGGGAATTGTGGAGATAGCTGGAACCCCAGCTAAAATATAGGATGCAGGTGGGTACGGTAGTGGTGCTCAAATACCCCTTTTTAAAATTCGAGTTTGGTCGAATTCGAATAGTAAATTATTCGAGGTCATTCGAATATTCGAGTCGAATAATTTTTACTATTCGATTCGACCTCGGACTTCGAGCTCACTATTCGAGTCGGTATTCGAGCTAACTATTCGAGCTGACTATTCGAATTGGCCTTAAATAGCTTCCAACACTTGTTTTGAGGGTGAATGATGCAAGAAACCTCTTTTTTTCCAAGTAACAACAGCAAGTGATTATGTGGGGATGTTCCTTTAAAAAAAAATGTGGAAAGAGAAGTTGTGTCCTTAATTTTGTTCAGTAGTGTTACTGTATATACTTGTTCTTCTTCTTCTTTATCTTTCTTCTTCTTCTTCTATATCGTCTTCTTCTATATCGTCTTCTTCTATATCGTCTTCTTCTATATCGTCTTCTATATCGTCTTCTTCTATATCTTCTTCTTCTTCTTCTTCTTCTTCTTCTTCTTCTTCTTCTTCTTCTTCTTCTTCTTCTTCTTCTTCTTCTCCTTCCTTTTCAATATAGTCTTATTCTTCTTCACGTATTTCTCTTTTCAATTTTTTTTTAAAGAAATGCAGCTATTTTTGAGCGTAACAAATAGCTGGTGGGCGCACGCATGTTGGAAGCGCCATTGTATGTGCTCCCTGGCAGTGGAAACACAAAGACAGCAGGAGGTAAATTCAGCAGCAGGAGGAGGAGGATGAGTGTGTGGCAGCAGGCAGTCAATGAGGCAGGCAGCTCGCCGTGACATAATAGCCCTGGTACCTAGCGGTGATACCAGGGCTGTAAATAAACACAACAGGAGGTCCCAGACAGCGGTCGTGCAGCCCACATTGTGTCCAATACACAACTGGGACAACACAGTTTTCAACCCGGGCACCTCAGAAAAATTAAACCTTTTTTTTTTTTTTAATGGTTTGTTTGGTTTTGGTTTTGCAACCAATATAGCTATTGTTTGACGTAATAGCTGGTGGCAGAGTGGCAGCAGAAGGTAAATCATCTGTGTACCCTGGCAGTGGGAAACACAGACAGACAGCAGCAGCAGGAGGAGGAATGGAGGAGTAGGCGAGCAGCTATTGTTTGACGTAATAGCTGGTGGCAGAGTGGCAGCAGAAGGTAAATCATCTGTGTACCCTGGCAGTGGGAAACACAGACAGACAGCAGCAGCAGCAGCAGGAGGAGGTATGGAGGAGCAGTGTGAGTGTGGCAGCAGGTAGGCAGCGTGACATAATAGCCCTGGTACCTAGCGGTGATACCAGGGCTGTAAATAAACACAACAGGAGGTCCCAGACAGCGGTCGTGCAGCCCACATTGTGTCCAATACACAACTGGGACAACACAGTTTTCAACCCGGGCACCTCAGAAAAATTAAACCTTTTTTTTTTTTTTATGGTTTTTTGGTTTTTGGTTTTGCAACCAATATAGCTATTGTTTGACGTAATAGCTGGTGGCAGAGTGGCAGCAGAAGGTAAATCATCTGTGTACCCTGGCAGTGGGAAACACAGACAGACAGCAGAAGGGCAGTACACAGCAGCCCACTGTAGGTGTAAAATGTGTGGCTGCAGGCGACGTAATAGTCAAAGTGAACCAGGCTGGCTTAGTGAGCAGGAGCCAGGAGGTGGTAAAGGGTGGTAAGGCACATTAACGATGGTTCCGGCAGCCAGTTCATGTCCCCCTCTCGCCGACAACAGGGGCCAGGAACTCGCCTTCCACCCACGCCTGGTTCATCTTGAGAAACGTCAGTCTGTCCACAGACTTGTGAGACAGACGTGAGCGTTTCTCGGTGACCACGCCACCAGCTGCACTGAAGCAGCGCTCGGACAGCACGCTGGAAGGGGGGCAGGACAGCACTTCCAGGGCGTACTGCGCCAGCTCGCTCCAGATCTCCATGCGCTTGACCCAATACTCCATGGGATCAACAGGGGCATCGCTGTCAAGCCCGCTGTACGACCCCATGTAGTCAGCCACCATGCGGGTCAGGCGCTGGCTGTGACCGGAGGAGGATGCTGCTGCATGCATCTCCTCTCTAGTCACTGCTGCCGGAGCCTCTACAGTCCTGTAGAGCTCGTGGCTGAGAGACAGCAGGTCTGTGGGGCGCTTGCTGCTGCTGGATGCAGGCACCTGCTGCTGCCTCTGTGCTGGCTGCTGGACAGTGGGGGTGGAAGGCTGGGGGAAGGCTTCCTCCAAGCGCTCAACAAGGGCCTGCTGCAAGCTCCTTATTTGTTGCGCTGGGTCTCCTCCTGCAGGCGGCAGGAACTGGCTCAACTTCCCCTTGAGGCGTGGGTCCAACATCATGCTGATCCAGATGTCCTCCCTCTGCTTCATCTGGATCACCCTGGGGTCCCTGCGCAGGCACGTCAGCATGTGCGCTGCCATTGGGAAGAGGCGGGCCACGTCTGCTGGCACATCGACGTCAGTGCTGTCCTCATCCTCCTCCTCTGCCGCCTCATCCTCTCTCCACCCCCGCACCAACTCAGCTGCGCTGTGCTGATCCCCCTCATCAGCAGCCAGGTCAGGGACCTCCACCAAGTCCTCCTCCTCCTCCCCCTCAGAGGTGGACTGCGCAGCTGGTTGCCGCTCCTGCTGGTCCAAGGCTGCCGCTCCCTGTTCCAGCAAAGCATCGAGGGCCCTGTTCAGCAGAGAAACCAGGGGCACCCACTCGCAGACCATAGCATGGTCCCTGCTCACCATGTTTGTGGCCTGCAGGAAGGGAGCCAGCACTAAGCACACCTGCTGCATGTGCCTCCAGTCATCATCGGGGACGATGGACGGGAAGTTGCTGGTCTTGTCCCTTCTCAGAGCTGCGGAAACAGTGGCCAGGGCAAGGTACTGTTTGACAGCGTGCCTCTGTTCAACCAGACGCTCCAACATCGCCAGGGTGGAGTTCCAGCGAGTCGGAACGTCAAGGATCAGCCGATGGCGTGGCAGATCCAGCTCCTTTTGCACGTCTTCCAGGCTCGCACAGGCTGCAGCCGAGCGCCGGAAGTGACGCACAACATTCCTTGCCGTTTCCAGCAGTTCGCCCATCCCCTGGTAGGTGCGCAGGAACTTCTGCACCACCAGGTTCAGCACGTGGGCAAGACAGGGGATGTGGGTCAGGTTTCCCCTGTGTATTGCGGCAACCAGATTGGCCCCATTGTCGGCCACCACCTCTCCGACTCTGAGGCCTCTGGGGGTCAGCCAAATCCTCTCCTGCTCCTGGAGTTTGGCCAACACATGGGTTGCCGTCAGCTTGGTCTTCCCAAGGCTGACCAAGTGCAGCAGCGCTTGGCAGTGGCGGGCCTTCACGCTGCTGCTGAGGCGGGGGGTTTGGCCAGGTGTGCCGGAGGATGGCAGAGGATCGGAGGAACCTGCTGCAGTTCCCCTGACCCTGCGGGGTGGCACCACCCACTGTGTTGCTGCTGCTGCTGTGCCCGCTGCTGCTCTCCCATCCTCACCCCCTTCCACCAAGCTGACCCAGTGGACAGTGAAGGACAGGTAGCGGCCTGTCCCGAAGCGGCTGCTCCAGGAGTCCATGGTGACGTGGACCCTTTCACCAACCGCGTGCTCCAGCCCTCGCTCCACATTGGCCATCACAAAGCGGTGCAGTGCAGGAATGGCCTTGCGGGAGAAAAAGTGTCTGCTGGGGAGCTGCCAGTCTGGGGCTGCACAAGCAAGCAGCGCACGAATGTCGCTCCCCTCCTGCACGAGCGTGTACGGCAGGAGTTGGGAGCACATGGCCCGTGCCAGCAAGCCGTTCAGCTGCCGCACGCGACGGCTGCTGGGAGGCAGAGCCCTAACCACCCCCTGGAAGGACTCGCTCAAAAGGCTCTGGCGTGGCCTTTTGCTGACACGGGAATCAGCAGACACAGCAGAGGAGGCCACTGAGGACTGGCTGCCAGAACAGGCCTCAGTGTCGGCGGCAGGAGTTGCAGAGGGGGGAGGAGCAGTGCGTTTCCGCACTCCTGCTGGTGCTGCTGGAGGAGCAGGAGGGCGGGTGGCTGCTGTTGCTGCTGCTGCTGCTGAAGGCTGTGCAGTGATGGGTGTGGTGCCACTGCCAGCACCAGATGCCTTCAGCCTCTGGAACTCCTCATGCTGGTGGAAATGTTTAGCCGCAAGGTGGTTGATGAGCGAGCTGGTGCTGAACTTTAAGGGGTCTGCACCTCTGCTCAACTTCCGCTGACAGTGGTTGCAAGTGGCGTACTTGCTGTACACAGTGGGCATGGTGAAAAAGCGCCAGATTGGTGACAGAAACATCCCCCTACGGCATGGAAGCGCTGCTGCCTGTCTCCCTGTGGTGGTTGGGGGGGGGGCTTGGGTGCGGCTGGTGGTGGTACTGGCTGATGCTGCTGCTGCTGAGCCTGAGACACCAGCAGGGTGTGGGACGCTGCCAATGCTTGCAATGATGCGCCTCCTTGCAAGGCCCACAAGCGCATCCTCCTCCTCCTCCTCAGAGCTGCTGAGGACGACATCCCCTGGAGGTGGTGGCACCCAGTCTCTGTCTGTCACCGGGTCATCATCATCCTCCCCCTCCTGAAACATGTCCTGCTGGGATGAGGACCCCCCAAACTCCTCTCCTGATGCATGGATGGGCTGCTTGACTGTCGCCACAGTCTTGCTGTCCAATCCCTCATCCCCCAAAGTGCCCATCAGCATCTCCTCCTCAAGATCGCCAACAACAGCAGACAATTTACTCATGATGCCTGGGGTCAAAAGACTGCTGAATGACAGGTCGGCGAGTGACGGTGAACTGGCCTCCTCCCCAGACCCTGCTGGGCGGCTGCTGCGAACAGGGGTGGTGGTGGTGGTGAGGGTGGAGGCCTCGGATGCAGAGCTGATGGCGGGCTGCTCATCCTCCGTCATGAGTTGCACCACAGTGTCTGCATCCTTTTCCTCAATGGGACGTTTCCGACCCGGCTGGAGGAAAATGGGAGCAGGTGCTACACGCTGCTGCTGCTGTGTCTCTGCAGCGTGAGTTGCAGATGCTCCTGCTGGGCGGCGCCCAAGGCGTCCACGGCCAGTGGCTATGGGAGGAATGTTAGCCACTGACGCTGCTGCTGCTGCTGCGGAACTGTGCATGGTGGCGCGCCCGCGGCCGCGGCTTGCCACAATGCTGCTCCCTCTCCTCCTGATTCCCTTGCTGCCCTTCCCCTTGCCCAAACCGCGCTGGCTGCCACTTCCAGACATCTTCAATGTTTTGGGCGTATAGACAAAAGTTTTTTAAAAGGGCGGGTGAAAAGTGGGGTACTTTAATGGAGTGGGTTGGTTGGTGAGGTGACTGAGTGAGTGTCCCCTAGTACAGTAAGTAAGTAGTAACAGTCAGGAAGTACAACTAGCAGTTACAATAATCAGTAGTAATCACAAGTAAATTTAGTGTGTGTACACTCAGACAGTGAGTGCCCGCACGCAGGAGCTAGTAGCCTATGAACACAGTGACTGAGTGTCCTAGACTCCTAGTACAGTAAGAGTAAGTAGTAACAGTAAGTAGAACTAACTAATTACAATAATCAATCAGCGATCAGAAGGAAATGGAGTGTGGGTGGTGTGTGTACACTCAGACAGTGAGTGACCGCACGCAGGAGCTAGTAGCCTATGAACACACAGTGACTGAGTGTCCTAGACTCCTAGTACAGTAAGAGTAAGTAGTAACAGTAAGTAGAACTAACTAATAATCAATCAGCGATCAGAAGGAAATGGAGTGTGGGTGGTGTGTGTACACTCAGACAGTGAGTGCCCGCACGCAGGAGCTAGTAGCCTATGAACACAGTGACTGAGTGTCCTAGACTCCTAGTACAGTAAGAGTAAGTAGTAACAGTAAGTAGAACTAACTAATTACAATAATCAATCAGCGATCAGAAGGAAATGGAGTGTGGGTGGTGTGTGTACACTCAGACAGTGAGTGACCGCACGCAGGAGCTAGTAGCCTATGGACACACAGTGACTGAGTGTCCTAGACTCCTAGTACAGTAAGAGTAAGTAGTAACAGTAAGTAGAACTAACTAATAATCAATCAGCGATCAGAAGGAAATGGAGTGTGGGTGGTGTGTGTACACTCAGACAGTGAGTGCCCGCACGCAGGAGCTAGTAGCCTATGAACACAGTGACTGAGTGTCCTAGACTCCTAGTACAGTAAGAGTAAGTAGTAACAGTAAGTAGAACTAACTAATTACAATAATCAATCAGCGATCAGAAGGAAATGGAGTGTGGGTGGTGTGTGTACACTCAGACAGTGAGTGACCGCACGCAGGAGCTAGTAGCCTATGAACACACAGTGACTGAGTGTCCTAGACTCCTAGTACAGTAAGAGTAAGTAGTAACAGTAAGTAGAACTAACTAATTACAATAATCAATCAGCGATCAGAAGGAAATGGAGTGTGGGTGGTGTGTGTACACTCAGACAGTGAGTGCACGCACGCAGGAGCTAGTAGCCTATGAACACAGTGACTGAGTGTCCTAGACTCCTAGTACAGTAAGAGTAAGTAGTAACAGTAAGTAGAACTAACTAATTACAATAATCAATCAGCGATCAGAAGGAAATGGAGTGTGGGTGGTGTGTGTACACTCAGACAGTGAGTGACCGCACGCAGGAGCTAGTAGCCTATGAACACAGTGACTGTCTGACTGAGTGTCCTAGACTCCTAGTACAGTAAGAGTAAGTAGTAACAGTAAGTACAACTAACTAACAATAATCTATCAGTAATCAGAAGGAAATAGAGTGTGTGTACACACAGACAGTGAGTGAGTGCACACACGCAGGAGCTAGCTAGTAGCCTATAAACAGTGACAGTCAGTGAGTGTCCTACTCCTAGTACAGTATAACTACAATACTATTAGTAAAGGACAGCAGAAATACTGGTATAGATGAGAGAAATAAACAGAGGACAGCTGCCCACAGAGGCAAGGCCCCCCTGAGGCCTAAACCTGTAAGCTTGCAGCAGCTGCCTGTCTCTAATGTAATACACAAGCTACTAACTAAAATACAATGTCTATCTAACTAACAACAATATAGGTGTATATGGCAGGTGTAGGTGAGCAAAAACGCTAGGTAAATGATCACAATAGAGCACTTGCTAAGCCAAAGCACAAAGGAGCAACTCTCTCTCTGTACAAGTCTCAGGCAAGCATGGAGAAACGGAACATGGCGGCCGCTATTTATAGGGTAGGGGCTGGCCAGGGTCCCCCTCTGTGATTGGCTGCCGTCAGAGGGCCTGGGAGCCCTCTGATTGGCTCTAAGGACATCAATCTGGGCTATGACGCTATTCGAGCTCGGTACCGAGCTCGAATAGCGCCGTTTGCTCGAATAGCTCGAATAGTGAATGGGCTATTCGAGTGTACTCGGATAGCCCATTCGAATAGCTACAGCTATTCGGAGCTCGAATACCGAGCTCGGATAGCTGAGAAAGAGCTCGAATATTCGAGCTACTCGAATATTCGAGCTCTGCTGAGCACCACTGGGGTACGGTGTGTGAAGGACTCCGAAGTATGGTTATGTGGTCGGGTATGACCACAAGTAAGGAGGGCCTGACGGGGACACTCTGTGTAAACACGGAGGGTCTCTTACCTGGTAGCAGGGTCCGGAAAACCAGAGCGCCAAGTCAGGTGCTCAGCTGGGAGAGATCTAAATGTGGTGTAAGGCGGAAATGGAATCGGCCGGGCGGGGGGGCGTGAGAGGAGCGGGAGCCAATCACCCAGGGAAGGGGGCGGGGTCGAGGTCCGTGGCTCCAGCCAATGGTGGCCAATGGACGCTCCGCGCTGCGTGCCAAGCCTCGCTCTAACGCGAGTGTACGGGGTAGCAGGAATAGGATACAGGGTAGGGATAGAGGGCCGGGCGCATGCGCAAGAAGCCAGGAACGCCATGACGGTCTATGGCGGGCCTGGCAACACGGCGATATTACGTCATAGAGACAGATCTGCAGGGTGTGTGGCACTACGTCGGGACTGGCGGTAGGACGCATGCGTTAAAGTCCTGGGTCGCCGTGTGCATCTCTGGCAGGACTGGCAAGGAGACAAGGAAGTCCTAGACAGCAAAACATTGATACATAAGTAAACAGACATAACATAACACTGAACATATGACCATTAGTAAAGTTCCACATACCAAGGAATAGTATAAATCAGGGATATATGGGGAACAAGTAGGGAAGAATTAATTCACAATTAACCTGAGAGTTTGAGCACAGGTAAACGGTAATGTACAGTTTAAACAAGTGTAGTGACTGTTTAGAAATTGCATAACTTCCACATGTATAGGAGATGGCATGGGATTTATAAGCAGTTCCAATCTTATATGGACAGGTAAATAGTCCATAGGCTGAAATATGAAAAGGGATGTAGTTCCGAGTTAGTTTGGATAATTACTTTGTTAGTAGGAACTGCTGAGTTGATGACCTCATAAGGACAGCTAGGGAGCTGTGTTACACCTAATATTGAATCTCGAGATAATTCGGTATAAATGGGATTAGTATGAACCATTTATGTAGAGACCGAATTATAGCGACCACTAGTAGGCCCCCCATAGGAAAACTTCACAGAATCTTGGGGGCATATGTACAGACTGTGTACACACATAAATACAGACTGTTATCAGTGCGTGTGTGGTCCCAGTAAGGTAAGGGGACCAGGATTAGGTTGCAGCAAGGGGGGGGGGAGGGGTAGAGTGGGGGGGGAGAGGGGGATGGAGGTGTGGGAAGGGGAACAGGTGAGGAAGTGGAGGGGAGGGGGGAGGGGGGGGGTAGGAGGAGGGTACTGTGGGGGGAGGGGGGGGTAGTATAAGGGGGGGGGGAGGGGAGGGGTAGGAAGGGGTAAGGTAGTAGGGGGGGGAAAGGGGGTGGGCGAGGAGGGGGTACAGGGGAGGGGGGAGAAAAAGGGGGGGGGAGGGGATAGAGGGGAGAGAGAGAGGGGGAGAGAGGGGGGGGGGTTAGGGGAGAAGGGGGTGGGCAAGGGGGAGGGGTAGAGGGGGGGGGGAAGAGGACGTGGGATAAGGTAGAAGGAGGAAGAACCTGATGTGGGTATTTTATTATAGGTTGTGCTCTAGGCAGATATTTAGCCCCTCTGGGTGTAGTGTCCTGAGTTTAAAGACCCAGTACATCTCGCGTGCTTTGAGTCTTTCCTTCCTGTTAGGAAAATCTGGGGATATATATTCAATCGGGCAAACTTTAATTCCTTTGTGATCCTGGTTGTGTGTTTCCTTGCAATGTCTTGATAATCCGTGTTTGATGAATCCCTTGTTGATGTTACGTGGATGTTGTCCCCATCTTTCTTTGAGTTGTTGCGTGGTACGCCCTACATATTGCAGGCCACATTCGCATGTGAGAAGGTAGATGATGTAGTCTGAAGAGCAGTTCATACTGTGTGTGATGTTGTAGGTATCGCCTGTGACTGTGGACTCGAACGTCTTCTGATGATTGTGTATCTTCTGGCAGCATAGGCATCTTTTTTGTTTGCATTTCTGAACTCCTGGATTTTCATGTTCCTTAACGAGCTCTTTTCGTTTGGGGTTTTTTAATTTACTAGGGGCCAATTCATTTTTCAGGGTTTTAGCTCTTCTGAAAATGCAGTGCGGTTGCTCATCTATTTCTTTCTTTAGATAAGGATCGTCCTTTAGTAGGGGCCAGTGTTTATTTAGGATCTTTCTCACAGATGCATGATTGTAAGCAAACTTCATAATGAAGTTGGTTTGATTCTGGATTTTTTTGGTGTCTGTCGGTTTTGCTTTATCAGCTAGGAGTGAAGACCTCTCTGCATTTCTCGCTCTCTTCCTGGCAGCTGTGATCAGTCTTGTGGGAAAGTTTTTTTCTTTAAATTTGTTGGTGAGCACTTTTGCCTGTGTATCAAAGGATTTTAAGTCAGTGCAATTCTTGCGGATTCTTAGGAATTGCCCAAAAGGGATATTATTTTTCCACGGCTTGTGGTGGTTGCTCTTGTAATTAATGTATGCGTTCGAGTCTACGGTTTTGAAGTGGTTCATGGATTTTATTTGATCGTTTTCTGCGAATAGAGTTACGTCTAAGTATGCGATCTCTTTCTCGTCATAATTTGAGGTAAAGGAGATTCCCCAGTCATTATTATTCAGATAATTGACAAAGTTGTTGATTGATGTAATGTCGCCTTTCCAGATCAGAATCAGATCATCTATATATCTTCTATAGTACACGATATTGGGTGTGAAAGGGTTTTCTTGTTCAATTAGTAGGAGTTCCAGGAGGCCCATTGTTAAATTTGCGTAACTCGGAGCCATGCTCGAGCCCATAGCTGTTCCCCGTTTCTGTATATATAAGGTGTCCAGGAAGGTGAAATAATTGTGAGTTAGTATGAAATTGATCCCTTCAATGAGGAAGACTTTTTGCTTCCATGGGATTTTTTCGTTCCTCGTTAGGAAGTACCATACTGCTTTTAGGCCGATTTTATGGTGTATGTTGGAATAAAGGGCAGACACATCCAGGGTTAACCACTTGTAGTTGGTTGACCAGGGTATCGCTGTCAGTTCTCTTAGTAGTTGCGTGGAATCTTTTAGGAAGGAGGGCAAGTCCCTTACCATTTGTTGTAGGTGGTGATCAATTAATTCTGACAGATGTGATGATAGTGAGTTAGTGCCGGCTATAATTGGCCTGCCTGGTGGGTTGATAATGGATTTGTGTATTTTAGGTAAGTGATAGAAATGAGCTACTGATGGTTCTTGTATGAGTATAAAATCTTTTTCTGATTTGTTGACGATTCCTTCTTCGAGTGCATCCATCACTAGGTTTTTCAATTCCTTCTTGTAGTCATCTGTGGGGTCTAGATCTAGGATCCCATAGTATTCATTGTCTCCAAGGATCCTCTCTGCTTCTGTGATGTAGTCCGCTTTATTCATCACTACGATACCTCCACCCTTATCCGCTGGTTTCACGATAATTGTGGTGTTGTTCTTGAGGTTCCTTATCGCCTGTTGCTCTTGCCTAGTCAGATTGGATTTGGAGCTTTCTTCATCAAGTTTTCTGAAGTCTTCTAGGACCTGATTATAGAAGCCCTCTATATGGGGTCCTCTATACATGGTTGGGTAAAAGTTCGATTTGTTTTTGAGTTGGGTGTGTATGTATTTTTCCATTTTTAATTCTTCTGGGTTGTAGATGAAGTTTGATGTATCGCCATTGTTGAGGATTATAGGTACTTCTCCATTGGTATTGAGGTCTTTGGGTTTTAGACCCTTGGATTTTTTTAGGGCGAAGTATCTTTTCAGGGTCAATTTACGGGTAAATTGATTCAGATCTATAAAAAGGTCATACAGGTTTGCCTGTTTGGTGGGGCAAAAGGAGAGGCCTCTGCCCAGGACAGCTTTCTCAGCTTTGTTCAATATGTGAGAGGATAAGTTAAAGATAGATTTGGTATTAGCAGATTCCTCACTATTGGTCATTATTCTTTGTTTGAGTTTTCTTCCTCCTCTTTTCCCCCTCTTTCTCGGCTTTCCGTACCTTCTCCCGGTGGTTTCTGTGGTGAGGAGTTTAATGATGGTGCTAGATGGGTTATGGGGTAGGGTATCAGTGGTCTTAATGGTGTCGTCCCCCCCAATATGGTGGGTAACTCTAAAAAAGAAGATGATGAGTTTGTTGTTGTACTTTCTGTAGAGTTGTAGTCGAGGCTGCGGTTCAGGGGTTCTTGTGTTGGCGTAAAAAACTCCGTTATGTGTCTGATCTCTTTGGTTTGATGTGTTTTTACTCTTCTGTTAATTTTAGTAGGTTGAGGTATTCTGGATTTGGGAGTCGTTTTAGTGACTGGTTTGTGTGTCGTTTCGGTATTTTTCTGTGATTGTGGTATCCTTCCCTCCAATGTAAGGGGTTCCTCTTGTGTGTTGTAGGTACTCAGATCTAGGAGGTCGTCAGGTGAGGCCGATTGCTCGACATCCAGTTTTCTTTCTTTGCTATTCTGATCGGTTAGAGGTGTGCAGAATATATCATCATCTTCTGATGGTCTACATCTCTTCTTAGGGGTCTGTATTTGTCCCTCATTTCCGACTTCTTTAGAATTTTTCTGTATTTTTAGGTGTTCAACGTTTAAGATTCGGTTAATGGGGTCTTTTGTTGACTGTCTGTTCATTGGTTCGATTGGTTTGACTTCTTCTTCATATCTGCCGTTGCTTCTCTCTTTTTGAGGGAGTGTAGATTTTGGATCATGCTTTATGTATGAGTATCTCCTCCCAGGTTTATTTCTTTGAAATCTGGGTAGCTGCCCTGTTGGAGGTGGTATTCTGTGTTCTTCTGAGTCAGTCGGGGTTTTATCGGTTGAGTTAGTGATAGGTTTCGGTTTTCTTTTATCATATATTCTCTGTCTGTTTTGAATATATAGGTGTCTGTCCCTATTGAGTTTCCCTACTTTATTCTCAGATATGTCTAGCTCAAATTTAGTAATTTTATTATGTAATATGTGTGAGAAAAATTTATATTCATTCGTGGTATCGTATTGAGAAAGTTCAGTTTTTAGAGTAACTATCTGTGGTTGTAGTTCTGTTATGATAGAGTTACGCTTTCTTATAATACGCTCCATTTTGCCTCTGGAGCATGATTCTAGGATCCTATATTACATACACACCCCTTCCTCTCTCTCTGAGCTGTTACAACTGTTATAGCAATTTATACCTTAGACTTGAGGCTATATCCTGCTATTATTTAAGATCAGACACTCTTATCTTAGTATTCCATAACATTGATTGAAGCTCTGTTCGGCCTTTTTCCATGTGTACTGTTGTTTTTTGATGCCCTTACTACCATAACCTAGGTCTGTCTCCATAGATCCTTATGATCCGTGATTACCACCTATGTTATATATATATACATAAAAAATTTTTTAGCATATGTCTATATTTATGTTTTATGTTTCTAGTTTTATATAATTTTAGTGATTTCATTTGTTTGTTTTAAATATAAGCACCTGTTATTGACCTGAGGAAGCGGCTTGGACCGCGAAACGCGTTGTCTATTGTGCTATAATAAACCGTCGTAACCTTTCATCGAGTGGAGTCTCTTTGTATGAAGAGAACACCAAACACACCACACGGGCGCCTCCTAATCCTGTTGGAAAACGATCTTGTATTACCCCACCGGTGGGGTTCTTCGTGACCTACGAGAAGCGAAGCCTTTTTCTAAGGAGTAGCGACCATCGATCATAAAGACCGAGTGGGGACGGGACTTCCCTACACGCCTACACAAGTGGTTGCCTTACAGCAACCCATACTTGTGAGTATATTTATTCTTAATCCTTATTCCTTATTTGAGGATAATACACCAAAAGGGCTCCTGGTACCCTGCGGGTTTTTTCTTTTGTCTCCTCTCTACACTGACCAGACCTTTAGGCAGTAAGTGAGTGCCAGGGAGCCCCTTTAGGCAGTGAGAGTGCCAGGGAGCCCCTTTAGGCACTGAGTGAGTGCCAGGGAGCCCCTTTAGGTAGTGAGTGAGTGCTAGGGAGCCCCTTTAGGCAGTGAGTGCCAGGGAGCCCCTTTAGGCAGTGAGTGAGTGCCAGGGAGCCCCTTTAGGTAGAGAGTGAGTGCCAGGGAGCCCCTTTAGGTAGCGAGTGAGTGAGTGCTAGGGAGACCCTTTAGGTAGTGAGTGAGTGACAGGGAGCCGCCGCCGCTCCCCCCTTACCTTGCCTTAGCCAGCAGACCTCAGGATCAGCGGCGACCCGACCAATACGAGCGGGCGCCGGACGCACCCGCTCTATATGCGGAAGTGATGTCACTTCCGCATATCAGTGCGGGCGCTGGGTCCTAGCGCCCGCACGATTAGTCGCCGCCTGATCGAGGTCTGAGTGACGCGGCGGCGGCTAGAGGGAGCCGCGGACAGATGGGGTGAGTGGCGGCCGGGCGTGCATTGCACCAGCCCAGGCGCGGCCCTGCGGGCACCCCTGGGGAAGAGATCCGTGGCACCCCAGGACAGATTGGGGGCACCTGCCCCCCAAAATAGGGCTAGCGACGCCCCTGATGGGGGCCTCACCAATTCAAAAGCTTCATAGTAGTGGTATGCCTCTATGCAGGAGTGCACCATGTGATGCGAGAGGGGCAGTCTATTTGCTATTACCAAAGCGGTCGCACAGGTTTCTATTGGTTCTGCTCTGAAATGCCATTTCCAATAATTCTGAAATTGCATTACAAAGTTTAATTGTGTGTAACAGTGCATCCTCTGCATATTCATGCACCTGTTTGGCTAATCCCTTGCAAAATGAGACTCCACTAAGTCCAGATTCAGTCCTGTCATGGCATTTAACCAAGACCTGGGTGAAGCATTTTACCAGGACCTGGGCAAAGCAGGTTGTTTTGGCGGATGGCGCTCAGTGCCAAAACTAGGTGCCCCGTAGCAGTAATGTAATACTGCTCAGGATACGTAAGGGTAATTCAGGGCTCCTGCGGTTGCCGGTCCCTAAATTACATCTCTCTCAGTTGAGACTACTTGGAAGGGGAATAGTATTTAATGCTTCCGGGGAGTTTTGCAGTAGCTGGGAGAGCCATCATTCGGCTCACCCTGTGCCAAACTCACCGGCGACCTGTACATACATACACGACCTGGGTGTTATTACAGTTTCACTACCCATGTTGTTGTTACAGTTTCCACCACCACCTGCTCTTGCTTTTAGTAGTGGTCTTGCAGTGGTGCAAAAGTCGTATCTAAACTTGCATATGTCGCATTTTATGGAATCCCTGGTGACCAGTGCAGCTAATCATTGATTCACGTGATGGAATAAAAGAGCCAGGTATGTGTAAAATTATGCAGGATGCAATCGTACACACAGTATAATTTGTTTTTAATGCAACTGCAGAATCATTTCGGAACTAGGCATTTTATTTCTTGCTTTTTGAATATGTGTAATCTGCAGCTAGCATTACAGGCTAATTCTCGGCTACGCTACTACTTAACTCAATCTTTCATCAGTAATGAAAAGGTGTTTGCAGTAAATGTTGCTGGAAATTGAGGCAGTGATTTCAATTAGGACTGGACACAGTTTCCATGAAAAAGAAGTTTGCTAAGCATCTACTCATTAGGATATTGCCTGTCCCCTGGTGGATGTTAGCTAGTTTGAAGAATAATACCATTTCAAGTGGCAATAAAAGCACCAGCACTGGCTATTATGCAGGTCTAAGTCACTTTGAGTGAAAAATAGAAGTTCTAAAGTCATTAAAAATACATGAGTCGCATGAACAAACGTCCTTATTTTTAGTTTGAATAACTTTTAGTTCACCAAGGGGTCTATTCAGTTGCAAGTCAGACTCCTTGGATAATTTCTCAACATGTTTCTTAAATTTTTATCTAACTTGGCAAAATACACAGCAATAAGTCATTCCTCTATCAGAGCTTTATAAACCACTAGATTGCTGTTAACATTGTAACCATTTTTTTATACTAGGTTTTATTTTTTAGGCCAGAAACTATTCATGACTTGTCATTTTTTTAAGGTTTTTTTTAGAAGATAAAAATATTTGGACGAATACAATATTCTAGTACAATGTAATTGGGGAAAGGGCAAGTGTTGTATTCGGCGTTTTTTTTTTTTTTTTTTTTTTTTTTTTTTTTTTTCTAGACATCACATCATTTTTACACTTTTTTTGTGTATTGTTCAGGTGCCTGGGTTAGGTAATGGAGAACCTTACTGAAAATAACTTTCAGTGGCAATTTAGAAGGACAGACTGGAAGTAAGCATTTTTAACTATAGCTGTGCACTACCAACAATAAATGTTAATGCATTTTAATGAAGAAAGTTTTAAATTAGGATAATGCTTATAGTGGGTAGCTAAAAACATTAAAATAGACAGCTTTCAATTTAAGATCTTCTTCAAATGCCTATCTTATATATTGTGTCTAATCCTGAAAAACACAAATTACAGCCATTTTTGACAAAAGAATGGCAATACAGAAAATCCTCAGAAACATGATAATGAACAAAAACTTTGAACTTGTTGATTTATCCTTGTCCTATTGTAATTACTGTAATTGGAAGCTTCATTTATTGTTTATTTTAATTATTGCCAGATGGAAGCATGCTGTGTCCAGCCTCTAGTCTTTCTCCTTTTAAAAAGAATTTGTATATAATTTTTTTTTATTATTTGGAGGGGGGGGGGAGTCGGTGATGATAGGGCAGTAAACAGGGTTGTATTTAATTGGTAAGTTATTTTCTAGATAGTTTCTAAATATGTCGCTATTTCCTTTTGTTAATTAGAGATGGCCCGAACCTCCGATGGGGAGGCAAAGTTTAAAAACTAGAAACATTTATGCTGGCCACAAAAGTGATGGAAAAGAGGTTTCAAGGGGTCTGACATCTGAGTTTTTGCATGGATGAGTGGGATAGATGCCAAAAGTCCTGGGGAAAAATCTGGATTTGACGCAAAGCAGAGTTTTAAAGTCATAAATCACATTGCATGCTAAATTGGAGGCCTAAAGTGCTTTAAAACATCTTGCATGTGTATACATCAATCAGGGAGTGTAATTAGAGTACTGCTTTACACCGACACACCAAACTCACTGTGTAACGCACCACAAACAGCTGTTTGTGTAGTGACGGCCGTGCTGGACTGGTGCGCACCATGGCGAGAGTTCAGGCAATACCAGTTTTCAAGCCCATATGGTCTCCAGGCTGAGGTAGCTCAATGACAGAACAACAGTGATTATCCAGCTGATCGAATTTGGTCTGTCCACAATGAAGCAACGATCTTATTATCTTTGGTGTTCCCCCCCCCCTCCTGCCCGAGACACTCATATACCCAGCGGTCATTGCTTCATAGTGATACGCAAGCCCCTTCACCGCGGCAAGGTAACGATCATGAAGGGGAATTGACACATGTACAGTACATGCCTTTTGTTTTGTTGTTGCAGCCACAGTGCAGCCAGAAAAATTAGGCAGGCATGTACACGCACAAGAAAAATTATTATAGCTTAAAAATTGAGGAATCAGCCTGGAGTCCTAGTGGATCCTGTTGGTGGTGGCGGAGAAGTCAGTCAAGCGGCCTGCAGGCAGAGATGCTGTGTGGGGACCGACTTAGTCTTGGGGCAGGCAGTCACATGGCGTGCAGGCAGAGATGTTGTGTGTGAGGACTGACTTAGTCTTCGGGCAGGCCTGAGCGTGCTTTGCAGACCAGGCATCCGTGGACAGATGGACCCTTGATCTAACGCTGTGTGCCAGAGATGTCACCACTCTCCTTTCAACATCACGGTACAGTTTAGGTATCGCCTTTTTTGAGAAAAAATTGCGGCCTGGTATCTTCCACTGCGGTGTGTGGCTTTGCTTTTGTAATCATGGTCATCCCATTGCAGTTTGTGCTTTGTAATCATGTGCCTTCGTAAGGTAGTTGTACCTATGTGGGTCTTGGTCTTTCCACAGCTCAATTTTCGGTGGCAGAGAGTACAGATGGCATTGCTCTCATCTGAGGCAGAAACACAAAAAAATGTCCACACCGCTGAGCCGTGGGGTGATGGCACTTTGGTGGTGGCGGCCGACTCAGTGTTAAGTGAGGTGCCAGAATCAGAACAGGAGGAGGAAGATATGTCATGCTTCCATGTGGAAGTTGACAAAGATGAGGTGTTCTGTTTTAAATAGTCAACTACATCCTGACAATATTGGGGGTTGATGGCACGTGCCTTCTTCTGAACACTGTACTTTGGTCAAGGCCCGCATGAAATCACGTCAGCGCAACCTCGAACAGACCTGCCAGGTGGCCTGCCTCTGGCTCTGCCTTTTGTTATGTCCATATAGGGGAGGGATGAAGTGAAAAGTATGCACTGACTTGACTAATACAATGTGCGGTTACACAGGTGCAGTGAACAGGTTGCAGTGAACAGGTTGCAGTGACTGGTATTACAATGTGCAGCTGCCTGTCACACACACACACACACACACACACACACACACACACACACACACACACACACACAGGTACCCTGAACAGGTGCAATGACTGGTGGTATTAACAATGCATGCACTCACGTAGGTATAGGTAGATAGGTGCACTGAACAGTGAACAGGTGCAGTGATTGGGATTACAAATGTGCAGCTGCCTGTCACACACAGACTGCAATGACAGGTGCAATGACTGGTGGTATTAACAATGCGTTCGCTCACGTAGGTAGGTAGGTAGGTAGGTAGGTAGGTAGGTAGGTAGGTAGGTGCACTGGTGCAGTGATTGGGATTACAAGTGTGCAGCTGCCTGTCACACACACAGGTAGTCACTGAATGTGCTAGGCCTGGCAGTGGCACAGTAGGAATTAAGGTGCCAAAGGACAGCTGCGACTGACTGACAGGGCTGTAAAATATGCAAGTGGGCCACACAAAAAAAAGAAGATAGATTACAAGAACAACATTAGCTCTCAAAAGAGCTGTTGAGGGGTGCTTTTTTAGCAATAAGAATCAGAAAGGAGCAAGCTAACAAGCCTACAACAGCCTAACTAAGCTTTCCCTATAGCTATCTCTGCAGCAGCTCTCCCTTCTCTAATTACTGCAGGCACATGAGTGAGTCCAATGCCTGACGCTGCCTGCCTTTTATAAGGGGGGGGGGGGCTCCAGGAGGGAGTGTAGCCTTATTGGCTACAATGTGCCTGCTGACTGTGATGTAGAGGGTCAAAGTTGACCGTAATGATGCACTATGGGGGCGAATCGAACTTCCGCAAAAGTTTGCGGTTCTCCGCGATCGCGATCCACGGGAGTTCACCGGGAACCGTTTGAACAGTTCAGGCCATCTCTATTGTTAATTAAATATTAATGGCTGTTATGATTGCTATATGATCATTATTTGATCCCCCTAATATATCCTCTTAGTCTAGTTGGGATTTTTCATTTGTACTTTATCAGCAGTGTTGTACATATTCTTTATATTGAATCTTGATTCAATATAACATAACATAAGCTTGATAACATAACCTTGCACAGGATAGTGGTAGTACAATATCGGTAAACTTTCCAATATTCTACTACTTCATTCTAATAGTAAAATATTGGTAACATTTACCAATGTTTACTATGACCTAACTTCTCCCTACTGTCACACAGTACCCTCCCCAGCCGGTGCGTAACACTTAACCTCCCCCCAGGTGGTGCTTAACACTTAACCCACACTTTTGGTACCTAACTCTTAATCCCCCCTATGGATAACTAACATTAAACCCCCCTAGTGGGCAGCTAACCTTAAGATTCTACCCCCTTCCACACCTAACCTTAAATCCCCCTTAAAACATGTCCTGTATAGAAGGGCAGGTGCTATAAAAAACGGGAGCAGGGACCGCACACTATGTGAACAAGCACAAGCCTGCACAAGCACCTATTTGTATGTGCAGTTTGCATAGTGGGTGGCCCCTGCTACCGCTATTGTATTGGCTACCCTTTTAAACGGGACACCGCCTGCACCCATTTTAACTGCTCTACTATTTTTTCTATTGAATGCCTCAGTCACTTAGTATATCCCTCACACAGGCACTATAAAAACACACTTGCTTGTGTGGTCTTTTTTTGTATGGGTTTTGGTAGAGTGATTTATTAGGTAGGGTAGGCAAAGCTGGAGGGGGGGGGGGGGGGGAACTAATTTTCTATGCTTCTAGGAGCTTTTAGAACATTTGCAGGAGATGATGACTTAGTACAGTCTCTGATTGTGTATAGCTGTTTTGTAGATCAATCACTCAGTTATAATTATCATCCTCATGTTCTCCTGTCAGTGGGGTTTGTACTACAATATTATTAAGTGCAGTATATATTGCACCAAGCATTACGTTACACTGCTGCAGGTAGCTTAGTCTACACACTTTAAAAAGAGCCTGTGCTAATCTTTGAACCATGTGCTATGCAGGGCAATTGTGAGGCTTTATATTACAAATAGAATCCTTAACAAGATAACATTTTGATAATTGACACTCTGCTCAAAGGGCTAACATAGGAACAATCCCATCCACCTAATTTTGCTCTCTATCTGTAATCATTTTTTTTTTTAAAAACATATAATGTATTTACAGTACCTTATGGCATAAATGCCCAAATATTTGATTGCTTGTCTATTCCAACTAAAGTTATTGTAATTCTTACAGAGGAGCACAGATCCAAAACAATACTGTTTTAACCCCTTGCCGACTGCTCCATGCAAATTGGCGTGAATGCGGCAGCGGCCCCAGGACCACTTCGCGCCGAGTGGCGTGAATGGCTGCGGGCGGGGATTGCAAGAGATCGCGCTGATGCACACGCTTCCCCGCATGAATTACAGAGCTCAGCTCCGCCTTCAGTCTCCCAGCGGCGACCGGCGATTCGCCATCTTTTATTGCTGTATAGCGCTGCGATCCATGGCAGTGCTGTACTAGGGAAAGCCGTGTGACACGGCTGTCCCCCTGGCAGGCTCAGGGGTGGTCCGCTGTCATAGGCTGAAGCCTTCGACAGCCAATCACAGTGATTGGCTGGAGGGGGAGGGAGGAAAATTTTAAAAAGAAAGCATACATTTAATAAAAAAATAAAAATATTTGTGAAAAAATAAACACTGGGGAGTGATCAGACCCCACCAACAGAGAGATCTATTGGTGTTGTGAAGAGGGGGGAGGGATCACTTGTGTGCTAAGTTGTGCGGCCCTGCAGCGAGCTCTTAAAGCTGCAGTGGCCCAATTATAAAAAAAATGGCCTGGTCACTAGGGGGGTTTAACACTGCGGTCCTCGAGTGATTACATTGATTTTGAAATTGGGGCAAGCTCCGAATTTAGCCATCATGATCTGACATTTTTGTGTTGAGATTGCTGGTTCATTTAATGTCAATAATAAATAATGTGCATAGGCATAATTTTAATATTTTCATCTCCCACTGTTACTTCTTTTATCATAACATCGCTTTAAATCCTTAAATAGTGGGGAGCCCTGTCTAACCTTAAAAGATACTTCATATCTTTTAGCTATACGTGAATACATTTTTAACGGGGTACTTTGATTTCAGTATAGTCTCATTATCCTATTGACAAAAGGACTGCCCAAGCCATTTTTTTCTAAGCAGCCAAAGATATTTTTCTAGAAATATGATTGAAGACATTTTTACATCAATTGTCATGACTACCTCTTCCTTTCTGGTTTTACATTATGAATAATATTAATTGTTGTGTCAGTGTTTTCTTGTAAATGTCTGTTTTTTCCAAAATCCCATTTGTTGTTTTCTTAGATTTGATCTGCTGTTCTTATCAATCTATTAGCCAGAATGCTTGAGTGTATTTTGACATCAGAATTTATAAGTGATGTGGGTCTATAGTTGAAGCAGTCTTGCTCAGCTTTGCCATCTTTTGTTATGAGAGTAATGAGGGCATTACAGGAAATACTCGGAAAAGGTTTTGTCTTCCCCTTCTTCATAGACTATTTTAAAGAGGAGAGGAAGTGTTTCATTTTAAAAATTCCTATAGAATGTTTCACTAAAACTGTCAGTTAACATTTTAACTCTGCTACAAGTCAGATCCTGCTGCCCATAAGCAGGGCCGGTTTAAGCAACAATGGGGCCCCACGGCAAAATAAACCTGGGGGCCCCCCAACAGATACCCCGGAACAAAAATCGGCATTAAGGGACCTTTTTTGCAGCTGGTATAGTCAGGGTGTGAAGCCCCAATCGGTCGGAGCTCCACATTCTGGCTATCCCAGCCTGCATGGGGGACAAGGGGTTAAAAAGTTTCAGGAGGAGGGACCCCACATAAAAAAAATTCTCACAATTCCCACACAAAAAAAAAAAATTGTGAAAATAGGAAAAAATGCCAGGGATCTTCATACAGCCATATTGCGGCTGTATAGCGATCCCTGGCCAAAGCGCTGCGGCTGCGTTTGGACCCCCTGGAAAACCTGTCAGGAAATGTATTGCTCTTTCTTTTGATGCATGTAAAATTACACTACCGTTAGGTTTGCTACTAAAAGTGACATTTACCGGATTTAAAAGTATACTTTTTCCCTTTGAAACTTTAAAATCGATTTTCTCAAAAATTATAAGGTCTTTTCAAAAAAATGTTCTTCCTCTTGTAGCCACTGGGGGCCCCTACATGCTCTGGGGCCCTGGGGCAATTGCCTCCTTTGCCTCTATGGTAGCGCCGGCCCCGCCCAAAGTACCATTTTAATGATGGGCAGCACGGTGGCGTAGTGGTTAGCTCTCTCGCCTTGCAGCTCTGGGTCCCTGGTTCGAATCCCAGCCAGGGCACTATCTGCAAAGAGTTTGTATGTTTTCTCCGTGTCTGCGTGGGTTTCCTCCGGGCACTCCGGTTTCCTCCCACATTCCAAAAAAACATAAAGATAAGTTAATTGGCTACCTCTAAAAATTGGCCCTAGACTACAGTACTTACACTACATAATATAGACATATGGCAATGGTGGGGATTAGATTGTGAGCTCCTTTGAGGGACAGTTAGTGACAAGAGATATATATATATATATATATATATATATATATATATATATATATATACACTGTACAGCGCTGCGTAATATGTCGGCGCTATATAAATACTAAATAATAATAATAATAATAAAATGATTTACTACAAAGTTCTTACAGGGAAGTTGAATACAGTTGTCTAACATGACCATTTTAAGTGAACAAAGCAACACTCCCTATGCAGCATATCTACAAAGACTGTCAACTCTTTTTGGTTGGAAAGCCTTAACCAATCACTTCTGATCCTTTATGACCACACAGTATTGGTTGTGACTTTTCCTATTTCCTCCATCCCTTGACTCACAACTAAAAAGAAAAAGAAAAAAAAACAAAAAAAAAACAAAACAAAAAACAAAACAAAACAACAAAACAAAAACAAAACAAAAGACTTTAAATTAGACATCTCTTAGGATCTTCTTCCTCTGAAGTGAGATCTTTCTGATTTTGAAAAGACCTTTCCAGGCCTTCTTCCACCATCTCAAACTAGCACAGTCCAGTTTCAAAATTACTAAATCTTCTTACACCAAGGAACTTCTAAGACAGGATCCATTGTTTGCCACCACTTGTGATGGTCCAAAGGGGAAAACTTTTGCAAGGTCCTTCTACCCTTGCCTCCTATCCAAACTATCACAAGCCACTGTAAACAGTGCTTACTAGTTTTACACCAGAGAACCTCAGTTTTGCCTTAATGTTAGCTTATTGCTAGCCACTATTTTTGATCAGTAGTACATGTATATGAGAGAGCCTTAATTGTGCACTTCTGCCACTGGTGCAGTTCCAGCAAGTGTCATGAGATAAGGAATGGACAAGTCAGATCAGTGTTTAATCAAGACAATGATCGAACATTGGCAGCATCAGTAAGCCAAGGTGAAGTCAAGACTTAAGCAGCCCATACACTCAGCCGATTTTCTGGCCGACCGATCGATCCCGATCGATCGATCGATTGATCGATTGCAAATCGGTTGGCCAATCGACCGATCGATGGCCGATTTCGATCGATTTCGATGGATTTCCATCGAACTTGCAGGGTGGAAAATTTAGGTCGATCTGAAGAGATTGCTTATCAGTTTGCATTGGCCTTAATGGAAATCTGATGGCAAAAAAATGCCATCAGATCGAATTTCAATAGATTTCAAACTGAAATCTGTTGGAATTCTATCCTGGTAAAAAATGTTCTAAAAACGCATCAGATAGACCATCAGATGCATTTCTTATCTATCTGCTGCCAATCTGACGAGTGTATGGGCACCTTTAAGTGGGTCAAACAGCTTGAATCAAAGTTCCTCCAGATTGGAGGTTGGTCACAGAATTATCATTCCTGAATTACAAACAGTCTTTTTGCTATTAATACATACAGACACAGCTAAACACTTGGGCATTCAATTTTAGTATGAATCATAAAAATATCAGATAGCGCTAGTAAACAATGTGTTGGGTGTCTCTAATGCTAATGATACCCTAGAGACTGTTTGTTAGATACATGACATGTTGAACACCTTTAATATATTCACAGTAGGTAAAATCAGTAATGTATACTGAAATAATGTAAAAAATTAATTATTATAAAAAACGTTAATAAAATTGGCAATAGATATAGAGACACTGAAGTCATCAATTGGCCAATAGCAATATAAAAGCTTGACACTTAAGCACACTTGTTGGTCGAAATATATCCCAATGTGAGGGTAATGAGAGGTAATCCTCCTTGGTATATAGAGATAGTGCAGTATAGTTCCAGTTTAGGGATAGTGGATCCTGCTTTTGTAGAAGCACATGTGCAATGAGTGGATTTCACTAAGCTTAGTTAACTGGATTATGCTGAGAGTCAATGGTTAGAGATTACAGTTGTTACTCACGATCCCGGTACTTGTAACAATGTGAGCCGCTGGAATCGCTCAGGTCTTGAGGGGGAGCCGCTCAATGTCACTGGCCCCGGCCGGCAGCACAATGAGAGAGACTGGACCAGCTGCAGGATGGAAGCTGCAGGGTCGGGCAGTCGGCCTGGCTCCCAGGAGAGATGCACTGTTGCTGAAGGCGGGAGGCGGACTCCGTTCTTCCCATGCTGCGTGCCTCAGACAGCCGCCCACTTCCTCGTAGTGTGTGACGTCACACGTGATGCCTGGTGCTGACGTTTCGGGAGGAACGCCTCCCTTTCTCAAAGCTGGCCGTGGGAAGAACGGAGTCCGCCTCCCGCCTTCAGCAACAGTGCATCTCTCCTGGGAGCCGGGCCGACTGCCCAACCCTGCAGCTTCCATCCTGCAGCTGGTCCAGTCTCTCTCATTGTGCTGCCGGCCGGGGCCAGTGACATTGAGCGGCTCCCCCTCAAGACCTGAGCGATTCCAGCGGCTCACATTGTTACAAGTACCGAGATCGTGAGTAACAACTGTAATCTCTAACCATTGACTCTCAGCATAATCCAGTTAACTAAGCTTAGTGAAATCCACTCATTGCACATGTGCTTCTACAAAAGCAGGATCCACTATCCCTAAACTGGAACTATACTGCACTATCTCTATATACCAAGGAGGATTACCTCTCATTACCCTCACATTGGGATATATTTCAACCAACAAGTGTGCTTAAGTGTCAAGCTTTTATATTGCTATTGGCCAATTGATGACTTCAGTGTCTCTATATCTATTGCCAATTTTATTAACGTTTTTTATAATTAATAATTAATTTTTTACATTATTTCAGTATAAATTACTGATTTTACCTACTGTGAATAAAATATTAAAGGTGTTCAACATGTCATGTATCTAACAAACAGTCTCTAGGGTATCATTAGCATTGGAGACACCCAACACATTGTTTACTAGCGCTATCTGATATTTTTATGATTTTTACTTGTGAGGAATTGGGATCGCCTTAATCAGAATCAGCTGCTGCCGTCAGTGGCGCAACACTTCTAATTTAATATACAATTTTAGTATGAGCCAATAACAATATTTGAAGACAACCAAAGTGAAATAGCTTTTACAAAGAAAGGTAAGGTGAGGTAAGTGAGGTAAGATTGCTTTATTCAATCAGGCATAATACAAGCTAAAATCCAAGAACACCACATGCTGCTGACATGTTTCAGATAATCTCCGTCCTTAATCATAGCAAAGATACAAGTAATAGGAGTGGTCTATGTAAGCACACGACCACACCCCATAACAAGTGCTCTTAAATCCATCCCTTGTGGGTGGATTTAAGAGCACTTGTTACAGGGTGTGGTCTTGTCCTTATACAGACCACTCCTATCAACCGAAACACGTCAGCATGTGGTGTTCTTGCATTTTAGCTTGTATGATGCCTGATTGAATAAAGCAATTTTACCTCATCTGATTTTGTGAGGACTACACTTTCACTATTGGTCATTGGAGGCCTGAGCAGCCTGGTACCTGCACAGTCGGTGGAAAGGAGGTTTTGAGAGGAACATCACCTACTTTACTGTGTGTGTATTTAGTCCTACAAACTCAATAGCACATGATTATGTGACCAAACCAATTACAAAGTTCAGTATAGGTGCAGAGGTTAAGATATGTAATACTGTGTGTGTTATATAGCTCTCACATTATCCAGTGTTATGTTCTAGTGTCGTCTGTTTGTTAATGAAGAATTGCTAAATAATGTGAACACAGTTGAGAGAGGGACTTCCAGAAAGAAGAGTAGCATGGTGTACCTGTGTGTGTGCACGAACATGCTTTATTTCTCCTGACAGAATACCCATGCAGGTCAGGGAGACCCAGAACCACTTGGATAGACTAGGGGACTAAAAGAGACTAAAAAGCCCTCCTACTAAAAAGCAATGCTCAGTGTAGTTTGAATTCTTACAACTGAAGCTATTTGTGATAATTCAGCTTTAAGTAAGAAACTGTGGTTTCTCACAATGCATCACTACTGAATATGCAAATTATCTTTCTATGCCCCTGAAGCCAGGCTTACGTCCAGAACTGCTGGTGTATAGCAAGGGTTTGGCTTATCCATTTTTACAGAGCCACATCAACCCAACATGCAGACAGCCTGTTTTGGACTTTTGGTCGTCTGCAGTGCATGGCAGGGATTGATATGGCTCTATAGGATAGGGCTTGGACCAGTACAAAAATTCCTAAGTAGCTCAGGATTAGTGTTGGGCGAACGGTGTTCGCCACTGTTCTGCAGAACATCACCCTGTTCGGGTGATGTTCGAGTTCGGCCGAACACCTGATGGTGCTCGGCCAAACCGTTCGGCCACATGGCCGAACTAAGAGCGCATGGCCGAACGTTCCCCGAACGTTCGGCTAGCGCTGTGATTGGCCAAACGGGTCACTGGGTTCGGACCCCGAACGCGCTCTGATTGGCCGAACGGGTCACGTGGTTCGGGTAAATAAATACCCGAACCACGTCATATCTCCGCCATTTGTCTGTGGGTTTAGCTTTGGGTAGGCAGGCAGGGTAGTTCGCTCTCCAGCCACGCTAGCCAGGGTCCTCCCCAGTCATTGTGTGTCGCTGCTGGGAACAGTAGTACACCGCTCGCTCAGCCACACTATATATAGCATTGTTTACTGCCACTGTGTACCTCGCTCAGCCACACTATATATAGCATTGTGTTTACTGCCACTCTGTGTACACCGCTCAGCCAGACTATATTGCATTGTGTGTACTGCCACTGTGTACCTCACTCAGCCACGCTATATATAGCATTGTGTTTACTGCCACTCTGTGTACACCGCTCAGCCAGACTTTATAGCATTGTGTGTACTGCCACTCTGTGTACACGGCTCAGCCAGACTATATAGCATTGTGTGTACTGCCACTCTGTGTATACCGCTCAGCCAGACTATATAGCATTGTTTACTGCCACTCTGTGTACACGGCTCAGCCAGACTATATAGCATTGTGTGTACTGCCACTCTGTGTACACCGCTCAGCCAGACTATATAGCATTGTGTGTACTGCCACTCTGTGTACACCGCTCAGCCAGACTATATAGCATTGTGTGTACTGCCACTCTGTGTACACCGCTCAGCCAGACTATATAGCATTGTGTGTACTGCCACTCTGTGTACACCGCTCAGCCAGACTATATAGCATTGTGTGTACTGCCACTCTGTGTACACCGCTCAGCCAGACTATATAGCATTGTGTGTACTGCCACTCTGTGTACACCGCTCAGCCAGACTATATAGCATTGTGTGTACTGCCACTCTGTGTACACCGCTCAGCCAGACTATATAGCATTGCGTACTCTGCCAGTCAGTGTGTATATTGCTGGGATCAGTAATACTCCACTCACCGCCAACCACTATATGAGCTCACCATGAGTTCCTCAGAGACCTCCGCTGTGAGCAGCACTCCCAACAACAGCAACAGCCAACGCCCCACGCAAGCTATGACATCCACCCCAGCAGCCAGTGGTCAGCAGCAGCCCGTGGTCAGCAGCAGCCCTCCCCGGAGGAGAACGTTGTGTCCATCGGTCCGTCGCCAGAGCGATTAATGAGGGCTGCCATTGAGGAGATGATGGGGCCTGATGTGGAGGAGGAGATCTGGCTCAGGCCAGCATCCCAAGTTAATGTTGAGGACGATGAGGGGTCGGTGTCTGGGGATGTTGGGGTGGCAGAGGTGGTGGGTGGGTCAGACTCAGGAGAAGAGTTGTATGATGAGGATGATGATCGGGACCATCTGTATGTGCCTCAGAATCCGACCCCGGAAAACATGTTGTATCGTGTGTTTAGGTACTAAAATCTGCGTTCCCACTTCCCAGTACTGCCCGCAGTGCCCGGGTCCACGGATCCATATAATTTTTTGGGCAGCACTATCAAACTGTGGTACTATGAGTGAGTTGCCATGGTCCTTCTGTGCTGCCTGTCACACTCACCGTCTGTCTGCAGATGGATTGTTCCACACCGCTACGCCATCTGACATGTAGTCCTGGACCTTGACCATCTTCTCCAGGCGATTGGTGTTGGAGGACGTGGAACTGCCCGATTGCTGTTCTGTGGGCTGCTGCATGGGTGTCAGAAAATGTTCCCACTCCAAGGACACTGCCAATACCATTCCCTTTTGGGCACTAGCAGCAGCTTGTGTTCTTTGCTGCCCTCCTGGTCCGCCTGGGTTTGCTGGAGTCAGTCTGTCGGCGTACAACTGGCTAGAGAAGGAGGAGGATGTCAATTTCCTCTCTAAAGTCTCCATCCTCAAGGGCCTGCTGGAATTGTTCCATTTTTGACCTGTCTGACACTTTCTTCAATCAGTTTTTTAACATTGTGTTTGTATAAACTGGGTATAAACTCAGTAATTGGTGTTGTCCAGATTCCAGAATAATGAATAATAATGAATAGTGAATAATGCGTGGGCCGCGTTCAATGCAGTCTAGCATGAATTGAGCCATGTGTGCCAGAGAGTCCTGCCAGACTCCTCTGTCTTCATGTTCTTGTGAGCGTTGTGATTGTTGTGATGCACCATATTCGTCACCAGCATCACTTTCTTCCTCTTCTGCTGTCCATTCCCGCTAAATTGTGGAAGTCCAACGTGCACCGCTCTGTCCCTCGGCAGTGGGGGCATCCAATTCCTGCTCCAACTGCAGCTGTTCCTCGTCCTGTTCTTTGTCATAGCTGGGACCAGCGTTTCCTGAGGCAGGTTGCCTGATGTTGGTATCATCACGCTGATCGTTTTCATCTTCAGAATCCCCCACTTGCATCATGCCAGCGGTTTCCATCTTCAACATTGATTTCTTCAGTAAACACAGCAGTGGTATTGTAATGCTGACTGTAGAGTTGTCACTGCTCAGTCACGCAACGTGGATTGCTCAAAATTTTGGAGGACTTGGCAGAGATCCAACATGGTGGCCCAATCAGATCCACAGAAGCTTGGTAGCTAGCTGCTGGAATGCGCCTCGGCACTGCGCAAAAGCGTGCTAGCATGTGCAGCGTAGAATTCCAGCGCGTAGGGAGGGACATCACCCAGCGAGCGATGGTGCGCTAGATTGAAGCGCTCCTGCATCTCTTGGTGAGTCCTTCAGAAGCGGTACTGGACTTTTAACAATGTTTTTTTTTTTTTCCTTCAACAGAAGATCTGCCACGTTGGAGAGAGGAGGACGCCGCCGACCCCGACACCAAGCTGAACCCCGGCGAACTCCAAGCAGAGGATCTTCAGGAACCCTCAAGGCTTTGAGCAAGCTGAGGAGGATCAGCAGTCCCGACGAGACCTCTCCTCATATGCGACTGAGTGCAGTGGAGCTCCCCAGAACAACCTCTCAGTTGTCACTTTGTCACTGGTCACTTGGTCACCTGTCACCTGTCACTTGTCACTTTGTCACTTTGTCACCTTGTCACTTGTCACTTGTCACTTTGTCACTTGTCACTTGTCACTTTGTCACTTGTCACTTTGTCACTTTGTCATTTTGTCACTTTGTCACTTTGTCACTGGTCACTTTGTCACTTTTCACTTTGTCACTTGTCACTTGGTCACTTGTCACTTGGTCACTTGGTCACTTGTCCAGATGATCTCGGTACACCTCCTGCGATTCAAATTCCTGCACACATTGCTCTGGGATTTGGGTGTGATGAATGATGCATCTAACTGGCCACCGGAGGCAATTAAGGCCTTCAAAACATTGAAAGCAGCTTTCTGTTCCACCCCCATTTTGCGTCATGTTGAGTTGTTGACGTCATGTTCATCCTCGGCCTCGCCTTGCATTTCAGTGCGAGGTGCATTTTCCACAGAAAAAGGTTGTGAATCCGGGCACAACATTTGTGGCTGTTCCATTGACCTTTCACAGGTAGAAGATTGTGGGGGTGGGAATAGCTCCTCCGAATAGCCCATTGTGTCCTGAAAACTACTCATTGCATTGCTTTGCGCACACATTTTTTTGTCCTCATGCAAGGCCTGAGTTGCACCTGAAAGCGTGGCCTTCTCCTCCTGCGCCTCCTCCTGTTCCATCACGTCTGCTGCTGCTGGGTTAGCGTTGACGCCCGGTCCCTGTTTATTGAACCTCTTATCTTTATTACATTTATGACTGCATGGCGGTAAAAAGCATGCTATCCGCACGCTTCTTGTCCTCATGCAAGGCCTGGGTTGTTGTGTCTCAAAAAGCATGGCCTTCTCCTCCTGCGCCTGCTCCTGTTCCATCACGTGTGCTGCTGCTGCTGCTGGGTTAGCGTTACCGGTCCCTTTTCCTGGAACCTCTTCTCTGTATTACATTTATGACTGCATGGCGACAAAAAGCATGTTACCTGTGCAAAGAAACATGACATTTTCCACATTTAAAAGACAGTTTTTCCTTTGAAACTTTACAATCAATTTTCTCAAAAACTATAAGCTCTTTTTCAAATATTTTTTTCCCTCTTTTACCCACTCCCAAGGTGCACATACCCTGCTAATTTGGGGTATGTAGCATGTAAGGAAGCTTTACAAAGCACGAAAGTTCGGGTCCCTATTGACTTCCATTATGTTCGGAGTTCGGCGCGAACACCCGAACATCGCGGCGATGTTCGGCGAACGTTCGCGAACCCGAACATCTAGGTGTTCGCCCAACACTACTCAGGATCACCCAGAAACTACAGTGAGCGTTTGTAACGATTGGTGTAGCAACACAGACGTCTGATTATTGTGTGATCTGCAGTATCACCAACAATGCAGACACTATACCTGATTATGTGGTGATCTGCAGAATCACCAATAATACAAGTATAGCTAACAGATATACTGAGTGTATAGTGCTTGGTGCAACAGTACTGAATAGTTTTACAAGACCTCACCAGAGGAGCTGGTGGGTACTATCAGAAGCATCTCACCAGTGACAAGGGCTCACTGGTGAGTAGAGTGGTCAGACAGGCTAGGATCGGTAACAGGCGGGCATAGACAGTACAAAATCGGCAAGCAAATTAGTAGTAATATAAAGGCAGAGTCAGCAACAGAATCAGGTGGGCAGAAGTACAGAATCGATAAGCAGGAGCAGAGGTCAGAGGTGAGCCAGAGTCATACACAGAATATCAAGTAATAACAATAGTACAATAATCCTAGTCTTGTGTGAAATCCCTGGTTTCCTCCCAGATCAAAACACACCGGATACTGTCTAAGGTCTGAGCGCTCACACAGAGTATTCGCAACAGCAGACACATTGTGAGTGATTCCCGAAGGCTTAAGAAGCAGAGGAGACCCCACGTCCGCGCCCACTCCAATCAGCCAATCAGGAGCGCCGTGAGTCTCCTCTGACGTCAGCCGACCGGCCGGTCAGCTGACACGCTTTCTCCCAGCATAAAGGTCCTGTCTGTGTGCACGCCCGTGCAATACAGCAACCCTATGAGCAACAGACAATCCCGTCCTTGGTGTGCTACATGCGAACGGGCGAACCACCCGCCACGGAAACCGAGGCAGCTGCGGAAGTCCCCGTAGCTCTCGCCTCAGGGAACATCACAGCGTTGCTTTTTAGTAGGAGGGTTTTTGGTCTCTTTTAGTCCCCTATATGTTCCTAGTGGTTCTGGATCACCCTAAGATGCTTGGGTAAAATGCTTGGGTAAAATAAAAAGCAAAACTCCCATGCCATGTGATTATTACTGTGTGGCATGCATTTTGTACCACTTGCTTCACTTAGCTTAAAACATTAACCATGTCTCATAATAATTTTAATTTATTATATATTAAAAACATATCATTATAATGGCTGAGATTCTGGAATGTTTTGTTTGCATTGGAAAGTGGAGCTGGAGGCTTGATATTTATAATGAGAGCATCCAGTTAGGATTAAAATAGACTTTACTGTTCTGTTGCACTGATGAGACTTTTGTAAATCTAAATGCAGACGTCACACATTATTACTTTATATTTTGAATTCTATCCCTTTGTCCTTCATGCAGTGATCTTTTGACTGTAGTTCATTATGTCTTGCTTTTTATGATTCTATACATTATGTCTCTTCCACTGCCCTTTGCTTTGCAATTTTCAATGATAAATGGGTTTGTATCCTAGAACATTCATCACCAGAGTATCTTCTTCTGTCTTGTGACAAGAATAACTCACAGGTACACTTTGTACACAAAAATAAATAAAATCTGCTCAGCCACTTAGTAGGCAAATATCTGCTCAGCCACTCAGTAGGCAACCATAAATTTGTATTTTAGCAAAAGAAAATCATAAGAAAACAAATGCCTATGGAGCAGGGTACAGCAGGAAATAAAATAAGTCCTGTACAAACATTTTATTCTCATTTTATAAGAAATATACATGGCAAGTGGTACTCACTTATGCCAATAGTACACCCTCAGTGGTTATATTCCAGCTGCTTTTCATTTACAATAGATGGTACATAGTTATTTGGACTGAGAACTGACATATGTTCATCAAGTTCAACTTGAGGAACTTTGTCAAGTTCAACCAGAAAATAAAGTACAACACTAGCTTGTATATGCCAGCTGGTCCAGAAGAAGACGAAAAAAGAACCCTTAAAGGCTTAGACCAATTAAACCTAAAGCCTGGTACACACCATGCAATTTCCCTTCAGATAGATGGGTTGGTAGATCATTTCCGACAGATCCAATCAGTTTTCAAATGGTTTTTCTGATCACTTCTATGCAAATCGATCAGAAATGATCGGAAATCATATCGGACCTGACGGAAATGATCTATTCGACCCATCTAACTGACGGGAAATTGCATGGTGTGTACCAGGCTTTAGAGAGAAAAAAATGCTTCCCAACTCCAGATGGCAATCAGATAAAATTCCTTGATCAACATCACTGGGAATTACCTAGTAATTATAGCCAAAAATGTTTCAATGCAAGAACATTTTTATCCTAGGAAATAAAAAAAAAAGTGCTGAGTTGGAGTTACATTTTTTCCATTATCTCAGCTCATGCCTTGTATACACTTGAACTTCTACTTAGTCATTATGGAGAGATACAGTAGCACAGTAACTGTTCTTTTTATTCATTTCCAGTACTCTTTTTTTTGAAGGAAGAGCAAACTAGCTGGATTTCAGTTTGACTTTCTGTCACCATCATTTAATAATACAATAATATGATAGGAACTTCCAAATTCCAACTCCACACTGTTTTATGAGTTACTGATATAACACATAGGCTCTGGCTTATTAAAGTGAACCTAAGGTGAGCGTTATATGGAGGCTGCCATATTTATTTCCTTGTAAGCAATACCAGTTGTTTGGCTGTCCTGGTGATCCTCTGTCCCTACTACTGTCAGCCATAGACCCTGAATAGGTGTTTCTGACAATATTGTCAAAACTGACAAGATTAGATGTAAGTTTGTTTATGGTCTACTTCAGACACTACTGCAGCCAAATAGATCAGTAGGGCTGCCTGGCAACTGGTATTGTTTAAAAGGAAACAAATATGGCAGCCTCCATTTCACTCTCACCATGGGTTCACTTTAAGGTTCTCCAGAATAATACAAAGTGGACTGGTTAATCCTGTTATTAGTTAGAAATGTTTGGCACAATCACCTGGGCTTTGTTAAACTAGACCATTGTTTAGGGAATGCACAGTTGTAAAGTCACATCCACAACTTTAAAAAAAAGTTGCAGCAGGTGCATAAATGCTTATACACATTCTTTTCAGCAACCCTCTGTATTTCCCCAAATGACTCAAGTGAGTATTGCAATCTATTGCCACCTTACAGTAGATCATTATGAAAAAAACCTTGTACAAATGTGTCAGATGGCTTCTGTTCAATGTAAATTTAGTTCCCTCTTTCTCATGTAAAAAATTACATTCAGGAGTTAGCAGTCTGTCCGTGCAGTATATACTGAATCCTTGTCATCTATCAAAGTAACATAACTGTTTTATTATTTTGCATTCCATAATTTGCTACAAGATGGTGTTGGGAGTTGTTATAACATCTGATTACCGGATCACATGCCAGCGCAGGGCTGTCTCTCTTTAGTCTCTTTAGACTTGGTCATTTCCATTACTATGATAGTTATACAGTTACAGAAAGGAATAAGTATGATATCACTGCAACACTTGAGTTTAAAATACATAATTATTACATACAGTTATGCTTTTTTCCAGTTTACACACCTTTGTAGAATTATAAAGAGTTGTACTCTATGTTTAAGAAAATATGACGGATTATAGAAAACATTTATGTGTACATTTGCATTGAATGGAATCAAAATTAGCCACTTCCGGAACTTCAGTGTATATATAAGCCTCTGTAAACTTAACCTGCAAATCAGGGGCATAAATATACGTGCTCAGTGGTTTTTCCCACGGTTGCACGTGCGCACGTGTCCCGGTCAACACCCTTCCAGTCCATGATTAGAGAATGGGAACATGTGTTCCCAAAGCCAATCATAGTGCCTGGGTCATTGAGTAATTACTGATAAAGCCAATGGCAGCGTTCCTTCATTCAGAAAGTTTGTAAACTAAACAGAAAGTGTCTCAGACTGAGTCTGCTGGGTCACCAACAGCTCAGCAAGCTAGGAAAGAGGTGCAGGCGAGAGGCACTAGTGACACCAACTCAGCATCTGAAAGGGGACCACCTGTAACTACCATTAGCAATGCCAACGTAAGAGGTCAAAGGGCTGCCAGGTCAAGGCAGAGCATGTGAATGAGGGTAGCACAGAGGTACGAGCTATCCTTTGAACTTAGCCACCCACAGTGCTAACCCTTTTAAATAACATCCTTCCCTTCACAGCTATAATTATTTTGTTAGTTACTCCCAAAAATATGCAGCCAATTGATTATTTCAGTTTGCTCAGTACAGACACTTTCTGGAATTTATTTATTATGGTAACAGACAAACATTTATGCCCAGCAAATAATAGCGGCCAATCCCACTTTACCGTTTGAAGCAAAAGGTCCCCACAACTACCCCTGAGCTAAAGTTTTTTTTGGGCTTGACCTTTAACATGGGCTTTTGTCCAAAACCATAACACCACCAGTACTGGTCCAAAGATCCCATGCATTGTACTCCCATTTATTCCAACACCATGTCTAGATACAGGTACCACATTTTGTTGAAGGACACCCGAAGCGAAAATAAACTAATGAAATAAATTATTGTATCTATCTTCCTTCTCCTAAAAATGACTTTTTAAGATATTCCACAGTTTTATTTTATGTTTACTTTTTAAGTTGTAACTGTTTTATTGTTTTTGCTCAATGACATTCATTGTAGTATGCCAGAGCTAATATCAATGAACTATTGACTCTTTATCTCTTTCCTGCTCTCAGAAGCCATTTTCTGCTAGGAAAGTGTTTTATAGTTGGAATTTCTTATCAGTGAGGGTCACACTGTAGTCACTTCCTGTCTGAGTCAGGACTGAGTCAGCCACTCACATACCTGATAATTAACTCTTTCAGGCAGAGAAAGGAAAAAAAAGGAAGACATCATAGTTATTAGTGTGTTTGACACTGTACATACCTATGTCTATCTCATCATGTCACACATCACTTCGGGTATCCTTTAAGCTGCTTGCACCCAGACCCAGAGAATATCCCCAATGAAAAACCTAGCCCATGACAGACTATTTAAATTGCAGCCTCTCAACAACCATTTAAGCAAAACATTCAAAGAGATTTATATGCTAGAGCTTACAATTGCTATTATTGAGTCCCTAATTCAATTTCACAGTAGGCTAGGGATCAAGCAGTGCATCCCTAGCAAATGGTCAAGGTATAGGGTAAAACTCTTTGAGTCCGTCAGGAGAAAAGCGCGATATAAATGTTCTGTGTTTGTTTGTTTGTTGAACTCTACAAGTTGTGCAGAAATGGGATTGGATATACCTTTTTGTTTACAATCTATGAAGGAAAGAACAGCTTGATAAAACCTGCTGGATGCCCTCCCCACATGAATACAAGTAAGAGGATAGCCGTGGACTTGCTCAACCCTTGTACCATTTGTAAGTGGGCAGTTTTTAAGAATAGTGTCCCATTGTTTAAGTTTTTCTTTTCTGCTTAGACTCCACCCTGCAGAACTGCTATGGCAAGCAGAAAAGGCCTTCCACCACAGGTCATGAATAAAAAGAATGACGGGAAGACCTACAGCAATAGGAGCAATGAGTTGCTTACCCTAAAATATATAGATGAAAAGGATGTCTTAATTCTGACAACCATCCACTTAAAGGCTTCAACACCAGTGAAACTGATGTGTGTGATGAGAGTGATGGCTAAACACGCTTGCTGGCGAAAGTTTCTCAGGGAGACTCCCATCAATCATCTTACTAGCAGAGTCAGAGAATTATACAAGGAAGAGAACTGAGGAACTCCCATACTTGTTCTCTTGCAGTTTGGTCTCTGCTGTCCACCTTGCAGCCCTCCACACTACAGCAGCTGGGAAGCCACGTGACTCTATATTTTTTGCAAGCAAAGAGAGAGATCAAAGCACTCCAAGAATTTGCAGTGGGACGAGTTCTGACGAATGAGGTTAAAAGTGCACATATCTCAAACAAGATAACTATCTAAGCTGCTAATAGATTAATAAAAATCCCATGCTGGTCAGACTCAGGTTTAGTGTTAGAATCAGGGATAGTCGTAGTCAGCCAACTTCGCTATGCTGGAACTACACGTAGTTTTACGCAATTACGCTTCGCCAAACTACAGCTTCGAAATCAAATATACACTGTGTATGCATTTCGTAGACTACGCGTTAAAATACGCAATTACGTGTAGTGCGAAGCGTATTGTATGCGGATGCTTATGCCCGCATGCAGAAAATTTTACGCATGAATACCTCTTTAATTGCATTTACCGGAAACTCTTCTATGCATACATTCCCCTTTCCAATGCGTAAATTTGTAAGCATACAATCACACGTGGAAAATTAGCTGCGAGTAACGCATTTGTAGTTAACTACGCAATACACATGTTAACTACGCATAGTGGGTGCAAGCTATGCGTAGTGGTACTTCGCTAGGCGTAAATTCGTAAGCGTACTTTTGAAACTTCACCTACGAACTACGATGCGTAGATGCGAACTACGATGCGTAAATTCGCACTGGTGTAGTTTCTGCTCATCCCTTGTTAGAATCAAATCCATGTTGCACGCAAGCAGTGGTCATGGCCATCAGAACCACTGCAGACACTCATCCACCATTACTGGCAATTTCCACCCACCAATGGTCAGTAGTGCAACATATATTGGATGGATGTAATTTTGTGTTATTTTGGAGAACATGCATTGAAATGGGTATGGATAAAAATATAACTTACTAGATCAATAAATGTAATCATATTATTTCACCTCAACATTCCATCAAATGTTATTCTATTTAATAAAATAATTTAACTCATTTGGTGATTAATTTCCTTTTCTATAACACTTTTGACAAAATATAAAATGATTTAGATGAAGGATGTGTATATCTTTTCTGTTTTCAATTATGTCAGGCATAACACTTTTGAATTTGATTCACACTTCTAGCTGTATATCATATGCATAAATAATATTAAAGCACGGTTTGGAAAAAAAAATATTGAATACAGATGAGAAAGAAGGATATGTCAACACTTGCTCAGATAACATTGACTGTAAAGACCAGAAAAAAAACAATTATATTTAAAATACGGCTTGCTTACTGATTTTATAGAGTTGTGTATTTGCCTTGAGAATTTACACAAAACATTGATACAGATGTCAGAGTAGAAAATTAGAAATGGCAAGGTAATGACCTAAAATAATTCAGACAAATACAGGGGGGGGGGGGGGGGGAACACAAATACCAAACCTGACATCAGGCCAGCCAAATACTTTCTTTTTTATTACATTACATATTACATTAAACTGCAAACGTTAAATTCAAAAATACTATTGCACAATGTTAGTTAATGTTAGTTTTAGGCTGTATTCACAGTGGGTTGTTGCATTGTATTGCGATGTTAAAGTCGCAACACCGCATTACAACACAACGCAAAAAAAGATGGTAACGCACATTAACACTGCATTACCATCACATACAGGACAGCATACAGGCAATGAACAGTATGCTTCCCTGTACCTGGTAACGTGTGCATTTAGAGGTAACGCACTGCATTACCATACCGCTACATGTTACAATGCAACGCTAACGTCGCGCTGTGAACGTTTCATAGGCTTATCATTGCAGTGCAGTAAGCTGCATTATAAGACTTTATAACGCAGGCCCGCTTCATCCCACTGTGAATGCTCCCTCAATAGATAATATTTTTATTGCTGACCTATAGCATATATCCATTGTTAGACTTTTATAAAAAGTATATACCTAAAAAATGTGGATATGCTGAAAGTTTATTAATTAGAACATAAACTGCAATGATAGCTAGTTGATAGTGATGGTTACATAGGAGCACATTTATAATTTGCTATGTTTGTCATGAAACAACTAACACATTTTTGTGAATATTCACAAACTTAGCATTGAAGCCTCTAGTGATGAGTGAGGCTAGCCCACATGGTCAATAATACTGGGGGTACCCCATGGAGGCAAATCCTTCCATTCCCTTTGGAACACCCTTGTCCAAAGTTATGGACATGGGGCTCATCCAGACTTCTGGCCCCTATGAGGCGGTAGACGTAACTAGGCCCAATGGAAAACTTAGAGTGGAATAAGGAATCCACTGTAAGACTTAAATATCAATAAGGCTGCTAGATGTCATCAAGAAGAAACTAAGAATAAAATAAGGAATTCCCTATGATAGTTTAATATCAATGTGGCTGCTTGATGTCATTATCAAGCCCCCTCAGTGAAATAGGTATAGGTGTACACTAGTACCTCTTAACCATTCCCTCCAAATGAAAAAAAAAAAAAAAAAAAAAAGATAAATACACAGTTTAAAATACATAATTATTTTTAATTAATTATAAATACTTATCATTGATCAGCTAATGCCAATATCCTCTTTGATCTTGACTAAAGATCCCCCCCTTCCGATACACAAATGCATAACAAAAACATCACAAAAACTTCTGCTGACACAGAACTCCTGTGCTTAAAATGATTCTTCTTGCATCTCACAGTTGTGTGGTGGATAGTTTAAATTATAGCACACAGTAAATGCTTACGTTATACTGCCCACAGTTTAAATAATTCAACTCACCACCAGTGAGAAGCTGATGGCAGGTAGGAAAACCCAGTTCTCAGAAGGGAAAAAGTCTTGCAGCCAAGGGCAATCCAGCTGAAAAGGTAAAACCCCTCCCACACTGGAGGTCTCATTAAAATTCAGCCTACTGATGCCCAGCCTTGTGGGTAATTACATCATATGCAGCTCTTTACTGGTAGTTTAGGGGGTTCCCACCCTACCCTCAAATTTTGGAGTGTGAGTAAACTTCGAGTGCAAAGATATTGAGCCTTTAATATCGGAAGCATAATATAATACTGTAGACATAGGAGAATCAGACACAACATCAGCATAGCAACCTAATGGAGAGCAGAGAAATAGCAGCAACACAGGATCAGACACAGCACTGACGTTACGTAGCAGCCTAGTGGAGAGCAGAGAAATAGCAAAGAAAATAACACCGTGTGAAAAGCAGTCTGTTGCATACTGAAAATCATGGCAAAAATTTTCAGTGATCATGTTTGTAATTCTCATTCAGGGAATGAGAATCGTTCCCTGAAGGAGAATTGCAAACAGAATTGCGGCAAAATAGCAGTGATTTCACATTGATTTTCAGTGTGAAATGGCCCTAAGCAATCTGGAGGAACTTGGTTTTCTGTATAAGGAAAAAAGGGGCATGTCTTCAAGTAAAGGAATAATAAAAAAAACTCCAGCCCCGTGCGCCAGCAGTAAACCAGATTCCTCCCACGCTGCATGAGGTATTTTTTCTACATGACACTGACAGGGTAAGAAGATTTTGTTTTCTCTCTTTTGCTCATCTCTTCTGAAATATAACCAATGGAAATAAAGATACAGTATATATATATATATATATATATATATATATATATATATATATATTATATATATATACACAGTATATATACCGGTATATATATATACCGGTATATATATATATATATATATATATATATATATATATATATACACACCGGTATATATATATACTTATATATATATATATACATATATTTACACTCACACATTTTCTGCTGCTCTCTTTTTAGGCTGAACAAACTCAAATAAGAAAAGGATTATTTTAAGGCTGTAAGGTAAGAATAGCTCGTAACAAAGGAAAGGAATCATACTGTTTTCTCTGTAGGAAGATGTGGTTGTGAGCAATTGGATTGTAATTGCTGACATGAGACACCTGCACTCTGTTAATTGCTAGAAGAGGAACTACTGCTATTATCTCACAGTGTGAACACATTAAGTCATGCTTATTACATGCTATAATTTATGGTATGAATCTAGAAAATCAATTTCCTTTATAACTGGAAAAATGGCATGGAAATTAAAGAATTTTTGTTTGTGTGCACACGTAGAATGTCCTGCAATTGTACAGTACTATTCTGTTTCTTATATAAGAAATCACTGACAATCCATTTTAAAGGAACAACTGTCAAAATAAAAGAACAAGACTTTGATTCACTGGTTGGAGCAGGACTAGAGCTGAAGATAATTTGCAGCAGAGTGTGGACTTCTAACCACTGCATTTTGTTCACTTAGTGTAGTTTAAGCTTCTCTTTTAAGTAAATGCTCCCTTATGCATATAGAGATCACCAGGCGGGTAGTTCGCACAAATTTCCACTGTTCACGTTCGAGGAGCAGTGTCAGCCATGTTCTCAGTCTCTGTCTGCTCTTGTAGTGAGAGGAAGGGAGAGACATTGCTGGAGATAGGGAAAGTGTTAGGCTCTTGTTAGCTTTCTCCTAGCTGAAATTTGTTACTGAAAGCACCCCCAAAAAGTTCTTTTGAGGGCTAATCTTCTTCTAATGTGGTATTTTTTGTGTGTGTGTGTGTGACACTGACAGTCTGACACTGCATAGATACAGCCCTGTCTGTCGCAGCTGGCCCTTGCTGTACTGTGCCAGCACACTGTATTACCAGTCCATATATTTCCACTATATTTGTGATTGAACTTACTATACCATAGGTCTCTGTGTGGGTGACAAACTGCATAGATACAGCCCACAGTCCCAGCTGGCATTTGTAGTCCACCAGCACACTGCATTATACCAGTGCATATCTCTCCACTGTATTTGTGATTAAACTTACTATAGCATAGCTCTCTTTGTGGGTGACAGTCCATAGATATAGCCCACAGTCTCTGCACTCTCACCAACGTGCACACCAGCACAGCCATAACTACACAAACTGCTGTTTGCAGTGCGTTAAACAGTGAGTTTGGTCTGTCAGTGTGAAGCAGTACACTACTTACACTACCTGATTGGTGTATACACATGCAATATGTTTTAAAGCACTTTATGCCTCCAATTTAGGAATGCAATGTGATTTCTGCCCTTTAGGGATTATAACCCTACTCTGCATCAAATACGTAATTTTCCCAGGGACTTTTGGCATGTATCCCACTCTACCATGCCCCCTCCAGGTGTTAGGCCCCTTGAAACAACTTTTCATTTACTTCTGTGACCAGAAACTGTCTTTGTAGGTTTTAAAATTTGCCTGCCCATTGAAGTCTATTGCAGTTCACCGAGTTTGCCTGTTCGCGAACATTTGCAGAAGTTCACGTTCGCGGTTTCGCGAATCCAAGATCTGATGTTTGGGCCATCTCTATATATCAAAAAGTTCTATGTTAGGCTCAAACATTTTCATGTCCATTCTGTAATTACCCACTTACATTTTGTTCTTCAAGAACAGTTTTGTATTGGCAGTTAACGCTCACCATTAGATGCTGAACTGACACTGATAACAAAATGGCTTCTTAATTGGGATGAATAGGGATCTGTCCATCTGTTCCCCAGCCAAGAACCATCTAGTGACCAGATTAGCAACACACACTAAAATGGGATGAGTATAGTAAAAGTATATATATATATACTATATATACTATATGTCAGCAGGGCAGCTTTGAGGAACTCTGATCATGCTGTTATACAGCTTATCCCAACATACATTCAAAGATTAAAAATTGCCAAACCTGTAGTTACCACAATTAAGAAATGGACTAGTGAAGCTGTAGAAAAACTGCAGAGCTGCTTTGATTTAACTGACTGGAATATATTTAAAGAATCCTCCAGTGACCTAAATGAATACACTGACACTGTAACATCATATATTACCTTTTGCAAAGAGTCCTGTATCCCCACAAAAAAAGTGCACCAGGTACAATAACAATAATCCCTGGTTTACATCACATCTCAGGAAGCTGCACCTCGATAAAGAAAGGGCATATGATACAGGCGATAAAGTCCTCTACAAAGCTGCGAAATACAAACTGCAGAGAGCCATTACTGACGCAAAAAAAGATTATTCTAAAAAACTTGAGGAAAAAAATTTCCAACGCCGACTCATCCACAATATGGAAATCTCTACATGAAATTACAGACTGCAGGAAGAAATCTCCCCCCTCACTACACAACCTGCAGCTTGCAAATGAACTGAATACTTTTTATTGCAGGTTTGACACTAGCAACAATAGCCAAACACACCAAGTCAGTCTGCATAATTCACATCTGGGTAACAGGCAAACTGAGCACTCCTCTAGTCAGCCATCGTCTCCACCCCCTGCAGTGCCTCAGTATCTACACAACGCAGCAGACTAGACACAATCTGCTAACCTGTCCCCAGATGTGCATACTCTAACAATATGCCAATCAGATGTAAATAAACTCTTCAAAAGACAAAACACTAAGAGAGCAATGGGGCCAGACACTGTCTCTGCGAAATGCTTGAATCTCTGTGCCGATCAATTAGGGCCTGTATTCACAGACATATTCAAAGCATCTCTAGAACTCTCAATTGTTCCTGCCTGTTTTAAAAGCTCAACTATTGCACCAATTCAAAAAAAAAAAAAAACCTACATGCTTGAATGATTACAGGCCTGTTGCCCTGACATCATTGGTCATGAAAGCATTTGAAAAACTGGTAATGACTTATCTGAAATCCATCACAGATCCCCTGCTGGACTCTTTGCAATTTGCCTACAGGCCTAATAGATCCGCAGACGATGCCGTGAACATGTATATGCATTATGTACCACAACATCTAGACACCCCCAGGAACCTACACCAGGATTTTATTCATAGATTACAGCTCTGCATTTAATACCATGATTCCATGACTGCTACACAGCAAGCTCTCCCAGCCAGGCATGGTCGGAAGAGCCAATTTCCGATTCCGCGGTAATTCCGCATACCGCCACTACCGAAAATTCTGCTACCGTTTCATTCCGACGGAATTCCTGAGCTGTTCCACGGAATTCGGTCAGAAATTTTTTTAAAAATTCCTATTCCTCCTCCTCCTCCTCCTCCTATCCATCCTCTTATATCATGCAGTAGGCAATTGCAGATTTTCAAAACCGCTTATATACCATATCTGGGATTTGAACCCAGGATGCAGTGTGTAGTAGGTATCTGTCTTAATCTCTAGACCATGAAACCACACTACATGGTAAAGCTGTCCTAGCATAAACCATACTACCATTATGATCAATTCAATAGAAAAAAGTAGCATGATTAAGGATTGGTACTTTTTGAAAAGCATGCTTATATACCATAGCTGGGATTTGAACCCAGGATGCACGTGTGTAGGAGGTAGTAGGTATCTGTCTTAACCTCTAGACCATGAACCACACTACATGGTAAAGCTGTCCTAGCATAAACCATACTACCATTATGATCAATTCAATAGAAAAAGTAGCATGATTAAGACAGCTACCTACTACACACTGCATCCTGGGTTCAAATTGAATTGATCATAATGGTAGTATGGTCTATGCTAGGACAGCTTTACCATGTAGTGTGGTTCATGGTCTAGAGGTTAAGACAGATACCTACTACACACTGCATCCTGGGTTCAAATCCCAGCTATGGTATATAAGCATGCTTTTCAAAAAGTACCAATCCTTAATCATGCTACTTTTTTCTATTGAATTGATCATAATGGTAGTATGGTTTATGCTAGGACAGCTTTACCATGTAGTGTGGTTCATGGTCTAGAGGTTAAGACAGCTACCTACTACACACTGCATCCTGGGTTCAAATCCCCAGCTATGGTATGTAAGCTGTTTTGAAAATCTGCAATTCCCTACTGCATGATATAAGAGGATGGATGGAAGGAGGAGGGGAAGGAGGAGGAGGAGGAGGAGGGGAAGGAGAGAGGGAAGGAGGAGGAGGAGGGAAGGAGGAGGAGGAGGGGAAGAAGGAGGAGGGGAAGGAGGAGGAGGAGGAGGAGGGGAAGGAGGAGGAGGGGAAGGAGGAGGGGAAGGAGGAGGAGGACAACAACAAGACGGACTCTGCAAAGGATGGACTCCTCCGGAGGAGAGAGAGAGAGAGAGACGAGAGAGAGAGAGAGAGAGAGAGAGAGAGAGAGAGAGAGAGAGAATGCTTTTCAAAAAGTACCAATCCTTAATCATGCTACTTTTTCTATTGAATTGATCATAATGGTAGTATGGTTTATGCTAGGACAGCTTTACCATGTAGTGTGGTTCATGGTCTAGAGGTTAAGACAGCTACCTACTACACACTGCATCCTGGGTTCAAATCCCAGCTATGGTATATAAGCTGTTTGAAAATCTGCAATTCCCTACTGCATGATATAAGAGGATGGATGGAAGGAGGAGGAGGAGGGGGAAGGAGGAGGAGGAGGAGGAGGAGGACAACAACAAGACGGACTCTGCAAAGGATGGACTCCTCCGAGGGAGAGAGAGAGAGAGGAGAGAGAGAGAGAGAGAGAGAGAGAGAGAGAGAGAGAGAGAGAGAGAGAGGAGAGAGAGAGAGAGAGAGAGAGAGAGAGAAGAGAGAGAGAGAGGAGAGGAGAGAGAGAGAGAGTGAGAGAGAGAGAGAGAGAGAGAGAGAGAGAGAGAGAGAGAGAGAGAGAGAGAGATTTTATGTTATTCCGGAAAATTCTGTCGGAATTTTAAAATTTCCGCGGAATTCCGTTTGAGGTTACATAGAAATTCCGTTCCGACTAACAAAATCGGAATTATTAATTCCGACCGGAATCACGGAATTAATAATTCCGCAGAATTTTCCGACCATCCCTACTCCCCAGCTACACATACCTGAATCCATCTGCAAATGTATAACCGATTTCTTAACCGACAGAAGACAGTGTGTTAGACTTGGTAAACTCACATCAATCTCTCTGACAGTCAGTACTTGGTGCACCCCAGGGCTGTGTGCTTTCCCCCACTGCTCTGCTCACTTTACATCAATGACTACATCTCCACAGATCCATCTGTTAAGGTTCTGAAGTTTGCAGACGACACAACAGTAGTTGGTCTCATACAAAATGGGGATGAGTCTGCATACAGGCATGTGGTGGGACAGCTTTCCTCCTGGTGCAGCAGCAACAACTTGGAACTAAACGCTCTCAAAACTATGGATATGATAATAGACTTTAGGAGATCTCCCCCAAAGCACCTCCCCTTAACCATAAATGGATCCACAATAACCCAGGTAGAGTCATTCAAGCTTCTTGGGTCCACAATCTCAAACGACCTAAAATGGGAACAACAACACTGCCACTATTGTCAAGAAAGCGCAACAGAGGATGTACCATCTACGGCAGCTGAAAAAGTTTGTGCCTACCTCAAAATCTAATGGTGCAGTTCTACACTGCAATAATCAAATCCACCATAACATCATCTATGACTGTATGGTTCGGCTCCTGCTCAGCATTAGAAAAGGGGGAGGCTGCAGCGCATCATCCGATCAGCAGAAAGTATAATTTGCTGTAGCTTACCTTCCCTGCAGGATCTTTATGCTAGCAGGTGCAGAAAGAGAGCGACCAAAATTGCATCTGACCCCTCTCACCCAGCTCACTCCATCTTCCAGCGCATGCCTTCAGGAGTAAGATTCCGGTCAATCGCTACCAAAACCTCTAGACACAGGAACAGCTTTTTTCCTCAAGGCAGTAGCCATACTTAATGCTGAACCACGTTAGAGTTTGCTAGGACTTGAAAGTTAATCAGCACAGAACTGAAAATGAACAATTCTCACATTGCTTACTGCCACTATACTTATTATTACTTGTAATATACACACCTGTCTGTCCCTTGTATTGTTTTTGTTTGGGTTTGTTAAGCAACTGCCAAGACAAATTCCTTGTAGGTGCAAACTTACTTGGTGAAAATAAATTGATTCTGATTCTATATATATATATATATATATATTAAGCGTGGAGTTTGCAGCACACAGTCTCTTTATTGAGCAAACAATAGAGATACAGGCAGGACGTTTCTGTTGTCTTCAACGTTCCTCCATGCTCAAATGAGCACTTTGAAGGAACGTTGAAGACAACCAAAATGTCTGCCTGTATCTTTATTGTTTGCTCAATAAAGAGCCGTGTGCTGAAACTCCACGCTTCTTTCTTATGTGTATCGAGGGATTGGGCTCCCTCAGTTGCGGGCATACACACATAAAGATACCTGTGCGAGCTGCCAATCCCCCTCGGACTATATATATATATATATATATATATATATATATATATATATATATTTATTCATGTATATTTTCTTTTTTTCCCCACAAATACTATCAGTCCAGTATACTTTGCATATGGAGGAATGCTGTGTTCAAGGTGGAGGTGAAGTGATCCTTTTGCATTTCAGCGAATAAAATTCAGCCCATAGACACTGTATTTGTTCTTAATTCTGCCACAATTTCTTAACATGCTTCATTGATTTCTGCTATTTGGGCTGCAGGTAATAATCCAACAAGGTGTGAACTTCTAGGAAGTGAGAATCACACTGGAATGCATTGAGTATATTGAAAAAGGAGGATATCTTTGCTTATTCTATTGTTCATTTGATCCAGTCTTTTTTTTTTTTTTTTAGTTGTTTCATTTCAAAGCCCTCAGATTCCTGAGGGAAACTATAAGCCAAGCATTGTATCTCCATATATCTCTATTTTCTTCATCCCCTAGTGCTGATTGGTATGCCACCAAGTTGCTTTTGAAATATCTGACATCATTAGAGAAAGGTCTTATGGCATTTTCTGTTTCTGGGATTCTATTTCCTGCTCCCCTGCATGCTCTCTGAAGTTTTTCTAATCTTCTTTTAAGGGTGATATTCAATTTTCAGCATTTCTATTTGTGAAGATAATGTAGTTTGACAAGTATGGATAGTTTCCTTTATTTTTTTTACAAGTCAATCCTTTATAAACCTAAGCCATACTCACACTACTGCTGAACAATACTACTTGAAAAGAATGCTGCATCATTCTGTAAACATCTTCCTCTGGATGTTATCCTATATATCCCTTTCAAATAATATGATTCCTACTGCTGAGACCTTCAGGTTGCATCTTGCTCACAATCATGCATGAAAGTAATAATTGATGCCCTGCATCCTTCTATTAAATGCCTTTGAAAAGCCCTGCAGATTCACATCACAATCCAGTGGTAAGTAAGGCTCAACACACACCATACAATCTAGGTTGTTCAATCTTACCACTTTCATGTAGTATAAGAGCTTAAAGGGGAACTGAAGAGAGAGGTATATGGAGGCTGTCCTGTTTATTTCCTTTTAAGCAATACCAGTTACCTGGCAGCCCTGCTGACCCTCTGCCTCTAATACTATTAACCATAGCCCCTGAACAAGCATTCAGCAGATCAGGTGTTTCAGTGGTTTAGACTTTAAAGTCTGATCTGACAAGACTAGCTGCGTGCTTGTTTCTGGTTTTATTCAGATACTACTGCAGAGAAATAGACCAGCAGGGCTGCCAGGCAACTGGTATTGATTAAAAGGAAATAAACATAACAGCCTCCATATAGCTCTCTCTTCAGTTCCCCTTTAAACAATCAATCATTCAAGGTATTTTCAATCTGTTAGCCCTTATACTACATAGATTTGGTAAATCTGTACAACCAAGATTGTATGGTGTGTGTTGAGCTTAAGAGAGATATGCAAGTTCATCAGACTCCATTCATTATATTGTGGCAGTAGCAGAGCTCAGTAGAGTAGTATTTTTTCTGAAATAGTAAGCCATAACACAAACCCCCATGTCAGCATAGGCAGTGCTACACTGGTGGCATGCTGGGGTCCTTGCCGCCCCCCCCCCCCTGGAAATTGCTGTGCCCCCCCCCCCCCCCCACACACACACACACACACATACACTCAGTAACATATAGTTAACGGTTTCCAGGCTCCAGCAGCATACAGTGAACAGGATAGGGTCTGTAAATAAACTCTCCTTGTCAGCCTGGATCTATGTAGGCATTCATTAAGCAAACCAACAGTCTTATTTGACATAAATACCTCGCAATCTTTGCAAGATTCCTTGTATTTAATGTATATAAATGACACTTACATTTGCAAAAAAACTCTCTATCTCCTTCGGACTGTATTCATTGACTGTCAACAGGAATACAGTGCGAAGAAGGCTTGCAAGCTGAAAGCTTACTTTTTTTTTTTAATTATTAGCCAATAAACTAGAGCTTTCATTTTAAAGCAGGATAATAATCCTGATTCAAAACTTCCTGTCTGTAAAATACGATCTTGAGTCTCTAGATGACACTTATATTTGCAAAAAAAAATCTCTCTACTTCTGACTGTATGTTCTAACATTTTCAGTCACCAGGAATACAAACTGAAGAAGGCTTACAAGCTGAACAGTTATGTTTTTTTTATATATTAGCCAATAAACTAGAGCTAATAATCCTGATTCAAAACTTGCTGTCTGTAAAATACAATCTCTAGTCTCCAGTAATGCTTAGCTACTAAGATAAAGAATTACATTTACAAAGTTTCTCTCCCTCTTGCCTCTTCCACCCACCCTGGCTAATGGAGTCATAAGATACAGGCTGGGGGCTGGAATGATTTGTCTGTGATCTGTCAACACAGGAGCAACTTGCTAGCAAGTAAGGATTAACTCATGCCAGCAAACTAGCTAAGCACATCTGTAGGTAACCTTTATTCAAAAATAGCACATCATTTGGACAATCTGTGCTGCGTAAAATGTAGAGTTGTCTCGAACCTCCGATTTTAGGTTCACGAATCTCGAACGTGAACACGCGAAAAAAGTTTGCGAACATGCAAACTTTCAAACCGCCATAGACTTTAATGGGCAGGCGAACCTTCAAAACTACAAACACTAATTGTGGCTACTAAAGTGATGGAAAAGATGTTTCAAGGGGTCTAACACCTGTAGGGTGGCATGGCAGAGTGGGATACATGGCCTCAAACTGTCAGACTAGGAAAACAGACATCCTCCACCCTTACCCTGAGCACTGGCATGTCACAGGGCTGTGTATTAAGCCCTCTCCTCTATGCACTTTTCACCCATGACTGCCAGCCTATCCATACCTCAAACATAATTGTAAGTTTGCAGATGATACGACTGTCATTGGGCTTATATCAGACATTGAGGAAGCTGCATACAGAGAAGAAGTTAGGAACCTGACTGCATGGTGCGACATTAACAACCTGTTATTAAATACAAAGAAGACCAAAGAATTTATTCTGGACTTTAGAACCACCAAAAAGACCACTCACCTACCACTTATGATCAATGCAGTGGCTGTGGAGAGAGTTTCCAGTTACAAATTTTTGGGAGTCACCATCGCTGAGAACCTGTCCTGGGCTGACAATATTTTAGCTCTAACTGGCAAAGCACAACGCCTCTACTTTTTGAGAAAACTAAGGAGCGCTAACCTCTAGTGATGGGCGAACATCCAGATGTTCGGGTTCGGGGGGTTCGGCCGAACATGCCCCCGATATTCGGCATGTTCGGGCCGAACCCCGAACCCAACCCGAACATGTCCCTTTGGGGCCCCTATAGGGTCCCAGCATAAAGGGAGAGCATGCCCCGAGCGTGGGGGGGTCAGAAATGCCCCCCACCCCTTCCCGCTAAGCTCTCCCTTCTGCTGGACCCTATAAAATTAAATAGAAGTCCCCCAAAGTACCTGTAGCAGGCTGGCAGGAAGAGGACAGCAAGCGGGCAGCAGGAGAGCATAGGCGCTAGTACCATCTGGTACTTCCGCCCTCTCTCTGATGCACTTCCTGTTTACATTTGTAAGTCGCATCAAGAGAGAACAGAAGTACCGCGATGACGCGTACGAGGGTACGCGTCATCTACATGATGACACTTACCCTCGTACGCGTCATCGCGGTACTTCTGTTCTCTCTTGACGCGACTTACAAATGTAAACAGGAAGTGCGTCAAAGAGAGGCCGGAAGTACCAGATGGTACTAGCGCCTGTGATCGCCGGCTGCCAGTTTCCTCGGCCGAACACAGAAGGCCTGATCGGGTTCGGGCAGCGTGCCCGAGCACCCTCCCGAACACCATGAGGTGTTCGGGGGGTGCCGAACCGAACCCGAACAGGCCAAAATCCGGGCGAACCCGAACAGTGGCGAACACTGTTCGCCCATCACTACTAACCTCCCACAGAAGCTGCTAGTTAATTTCTACAGATGCACTATAGAAAGTGTTCTGACCAATTGCATGACAGCCTGGTACAACAGCTGCACCAAGGCTACTGGAGAAGCCCTGCAGCAAGTTGTTAAAACAGCAGAAACCATTACCGGCACGGAGCTACCATCACTGGAACTCTTGTATAATACCCGCTGCGTAAGAAAGGGCCAAAAACATTATCAAGGACAACACTCACCCTGGAAATGCCTTGTTTGAGCTCCTTCCATCAGATAAACGTTTTAAATCAATCCCACACGCACAAACAGACTAAAAAAACAGCTTTTTCTCATCCGCCATACACGTGATGAACTCTGAATCCTTTAAGAAATAATTAACACTGTGTACAAATTGTTTAAATATCTGTAATACCTGGCATACTTGTATAATTTCTACTCTTCCTACCTTTGTTACTATCACTATGTTCCCTATATGCACCGTAGGGTTGTCATGAAAATTAATTTTGTTGTGTTACACAATGACAATAAAGTGCTTGAATTGAATTGAAAAAAGTCCCAGGGAAAAATCTGGATTTTACGCACAGCAGGGTTTAAGGGCAGAAATCACATTTTATTTCCAAATTTTAGGCCTAAAGTGCTTAAAAACATCTTGCATGTGTATACATCAATCAGGTAGTGTAATTAGTGTACTGATTCACACTGCTAGACTAAACTCACTGTGCTTGATTCACAAAGCGGTGCTAACCTAGTTAGCACGCCTAAAGGCTTTGGGCGTGCTAACTAGGGTGCTAAGTAGTTTGCATGCACAAAGCTTTTAGAAATCGCGCACAAAGTTATGCGTGTAAAAAGTTTTACTGTGCGCATAAAGTTTTACGCACATAACTTTGCGCGCGATGCGTTTCGCACGCAAATTAGCATGCGAAAAGCTCTTTTCGGCGTGCTAAGGGGCTTTTCACAGGCGTGCTAACAGTTAGCACCGCTTTGTGAATCAAGCCCACTGTGTAACGCACCAGAAAAACAGCTGTTTGTGTAGTGATGGCCGTGCTGGATGGGTGCACACCATGACGGTTTTCAAGCCCATATGGTCGGGCTGAGGTAGCTGAATGACAGAACATCAGTGACAGTGTCTAGCTGATCAAATTTGGTCTGTCCACAATGAAGCAACAACCTTATTTATCCCCAACCCAAACACACTCATTTAGCCGGTCATTGCTTCATTGTGATACGCAAGCCTCTTCACTGCGGCAAGATAACGAGCACGAAGGGGAATTGACACATGTACATGCCTTTTGTTTTGTTGTTGCAGCCGCAGTGCAGCCAGAAAAATTAGGTAGGCATGTACACGCACCAGAAAATTATTATAGCTAGCAGCAGCCTTAAAAATTCAGGGAATCCGCCTGGCGTCCTGGACCCTGTTGGTGGTGGCGGAGAAGGCAGTCAAGCGGCCTGCAGGCAGAGATGCTGTGTGGGGACCGACTTAGTCTTGGGGCAGGCACACGGTGTGCAGGCAGAGATGCTGTGTGTGGGGACTGACTTAGTCTTCGGGCAGGCGGTATCCCTCCGATATCCATGCCTCATTCATTTTGATAAAGGTGAGGTACTGAACACTTTTGTGACCTAAGTGACTTCTTCTCACTGACAATGCATCCAGCTGTGCTGAAGGTCCTTTCTGACAGGACGCTTGAGGCAGGGCAAGACAGAAGTTGGATGGCAAATTGTGACAGCTCTGGCCACAGGTCAAGCCTGCGCACCCAGTAGTCCAGGGGTTTATCTCTGCTCAGAGTGTCTACATCCGCACTTAAGGCCAGGTAGTTGGCTACCTACCGGTCCAGGCGTTGGTGGAGGGTGGCACCAAGACAAATTGAGCACAATAATAATATAGAACCAATCCATGTTCGTGGACCAAACAAACACTAAAGTAATACACAGAAGTCCATACTGAACCAAATAATGATAGAAGATATGTTCTGCTCCATGTAGAATTAATAATAAGCTTTATTTAAGGAATGCACATAAAAACAATTAGAAAAAGGGCAGAGCCCAACACTATGCTTGAAGCAGACAAAATGACTAATAATATAGAACCAATGCAAATAGAGCCACATAAATCAAGGGTGAGAAGGACATCAAATAAATGCAAGTCCGGATAGTCTGGTATAGAATATACATGCACATACAGGTAGTTGTAAATGATAATAAGAAGTAAACTGTGCAGCACCGGCTGCAGTAAGTCCGCTTACCCTAGAGGTGCTGGTGTCCGCTAAGCAAGGCTGGGCTCAGAAACTGTCCACGTTGGTGGAGGGTGGATCCGGAATGGCTAAGGCGAGGCGTTGGACTAAAGAATGTCCGCATGTCCGACATCACCCCGAGTTCACTGGAGCGTCCTGTCCTTGCCTGCGTGGAATTGGGAGGAGGAGCATTACTGCCAGTGGTACCTTTATTGCATTGTACTGTCACATCACCCTTAAACGCACTGTAAAGCATAGTTGCCAGCTTGTTCTGCAAGTGCTGCATCCTTTCTGCCTTCTGGTGATTTAGAAACATCTCCGCCACTTTGTGCTTATACCGAGGGTCTAGTAGTGTTGCCACCCAGTAATGGTCATTCCCCTTAAGATTTTTTATACGGAGGTCTCTCAACAGGCTGGGCAGCATGAAAGACGCCATCTGCACAAAGTCAGAGGCCGCCGTACTAGCCATCTTGTCTTGCTCTTCCTCAGTGATCTCAGGTAAGTTCTCCTCCTCCCCCCAGCCATGAAAAATACCACAGGAAAGGTGAGAAGCACTAGCCCCCTGCACCGCCTGCTGCGGTTGTTCTCCCGCCTTCTCCTAAAAAAACAAAACACCTTCCTCATCTGACTCCTCTTCCCCAGATGACTCCTCCTCCTCCTCCCCCCTCCTCTGTGATGCCGCAGGTGTTGATGATGCCGCAGGTGATGTTTCCAAAAACTCTTCCTCCTCCTGGTCACGCTCCAATACTGCTTGATCCACCACTCTATACATGGCACGCTCCAGGAAGAAAGAATATGGGATCAAGTCGCTGATGGTGCCTTCACTGCGACTCACCAAGTTTTTCACCTCCTCAAACGGATGCATGAGCCTGCAGGCATTACGCATGAGTGTCCAGTACTTCGGCCATAACATCCCCAGCTCCCCAGAGCATGTCCTTTTACTGTAGTTGTACAGATACTCTTTTACGGCTTTCTCCTGTTGTAGCAGGCGGGCAAACATCAGGAGCATTAAATTCCAGCGAGTCGGGCTATCGCAATCAAGTACCTCAATGGCAAGTTGTTCTCCGCTGAATATCGGCCAAGCGCGCCATGGCCATGCAGGACTGTCTGAAATGCCCACACACCTTCCTGGACTGCTTCAGGACGTCCTGTAAGCCTGGGTACTTGCACACAAATCTTTGTATTATGAGATTGAGCACATGTGCCATGCAGGGTACATGTGTCAACTTTCCCAAACTCAAAACCGAAATGAGATTGCTGCCATTGTCACACACCACATTGCCGATCTCCAGTTGGTGCGGGGTCAGCCACTGATCCACCTGTTTGTTTAGAGCAGCCATGAGAGCTGCTCCAGTAAGACTCTGGGCTGCCTTCGAGGCAAGACATGTCCAAGATGGCGTGACACCGTCGTACCTGGCATGCAGCATAGGCCCTGGGGAGCTGGGGGGCTGTAGTTGGAGAGGATGTAGCAGGAGGAGTAGAAGGAGAAGGATAGGAGATGGCAGCAGGCCTGCCTGCAAGTCATGGAGGTGTCACAACTAGGTCCGCTACACAACCATGTACTTCCTGCTTGCCAGCGGTCATCAGGTTGACCCAATGTGCCATATAAGTAATGTACCTGCCCTGACCGTGCTTGGCAGACCAGGCATCCATGGTCAGACGGACCCTTGACGGACCCTTGACCCAACACTGTGTGCCAGAGATGACACCAATAGCCTTTTTACATCACGGTACAGTTTGGGTATCGCCTTTTGAGAAAAGTAATTGCGGCCTGGTATGGTAACAGCTGGCGAGATAACAGTTCCGCCAAGGCAGCTGTCAGACACTGGGCAAGGGGGCGACTGGCAGACATTGGCTTTTTCCGCTCAAAGATTTCCTTCACGGACACCTGGCTGCTTCTGTGGGCAGAGGAGCAGGAAGCGCTCAAGGTGAGTGGTGGAGTGGAAGTGGGTGGCTGTGAAGGTGCAAGCGATAAAGCGGCCGAAGAAGATGCTGCACCTGAAGGAGGAAGAGGAGGTGGAGGGTGGCTTTACCTTTGTTTGCTGCTTTTCCTCAGGTGGTCTTCACATTGCCGCTTGTGCTTTTTCTCCATGTGCCTTCGTAAGGCAGTTGTCCCTACGCGGGTCTTGGTCTTTCCACGACTCAATCTTTGATCCCAGGTAGTACAGAAGGCATCGTTCTAATCTGAGGCAGACACACAAAAAAACTCCACACCGCTGAGCCCTGAAATGATGGCACTTTGGTGGTGGCGTCAGCAGCTGACCTTGAAGAGTATGTTGGCTGGCTGTCCATAGGTGACGATACATGCCGCCGGACACTGCCACCAGCTGTTTCTGATAATGATGAGCTCCCCCTGCTTCTTTCAGCAACTCGTCTCCTTCTACTCCACTCTGACTCCCCCTCTGAACTTTCCCCCTGGTCATCTTGTCTATTAGGATCCCACGTGGCATCCATGGCAGCATCATCAAAACTGCATGTGCCATCAACTCCCAAGATTTCCAGGACGTACTTGACTATTTAACACAGAACACCTCATCTTCCACACGGAACCATGACATATCTTCCTCCGCAGCCACCACTGCTACTTCTAGCACCACATCCGGCCCATTTGACACTTCACAGGAGTAATTTGGTGGAGAATTAACTGATTCACAGCCATTCTTGTTACAAGATGATGGCGCTAAGCATGTTACACCACCACCTCATATGTCTGAGGTAGGTGCCAGTATGAACGTAAGGTGTGAGGATAATGAAGTACCTGTTATTGGTGCAGTTTTGGACTCTATAGCGGTAGTCAGCAGCTTACCTCCGCGATGACTGCAGACTTCCGTCTCCCTGGCACTTCTCGCTCTAGTGATCGGCTTGAACTGATGACGCGCAGTTCAAGCCGATCACTAAAGGAAGAAGTGCCAGGGAGACGGAAGTCTGCAGTCATCGCGGGCACGTTAGGAAGGTGAGCTGCTGACTACCGCTATAGAGTCCAACACCCGGGGGGGCCAGCTACACACGGGGGAGGGAGTGGAGGCTAGCGGGGGTAGTGCTGAGGTGTTTAAGCAACGCGGGCACGTTAGGAAGGTAAGCTGCTGACTACCGCTATAGAGTCCAACACCCGGGGGGGCCAGCTACACACGGGGGAGGGAGTGCAGGTTGTCGGGGGTAGCGCTGAGGTGTTTAAGCAACGCGGGCACCTTAGGAAGGTAAGCTGCTGACTGCCGCTATAGAGTCCAACACCGGGGGGGGCAGCTACATACGGGAGAGGGAGCGCAGGCTAGCGCTGAGGTGTTTAATCAACGCGGGCACGTTAGGAAGGGCAGGAATCACAAGGGGGAGGGACAGAGCAGGCACACAAAGGCAGGGAATCCCCGACATGGCGGCGGTTCCAATCGGCGGGAGTTCCTAAGTCGGGGATTCCCTGCCTTTGCCATATAAGACGCAGGGACTTTTTCTCCCCATTTTGGGGGGAGAAAAAGTGCGTCTTATATGGCGAAAAATACGGTACCTATTTTCCTACCTGATAATAGAGTCTGATGCCACCAGCACTTGTATGGCCTTAGCTCACCTCATATTCCCATTTAATTCCCTGGTTGCTTGAGGAAATATACAGCCTTAACCTTACTATCCCAGAATCAACATGCCTAGCAATACATTTATTTGCAAGTTTGTTAGGGTGTACTAACTCAGAACTAGCCTTCCTCACAGTTTTCCCCCTAACCCTTATTCTAAGTGTGACCCAACTAGCAGCAACCTCTCTATTCTGCTCTAGTAGTTCTCCACCCTCTTTTTCATTAATTCCTGCAAGTAGCTGTTGAGTGGACAGTAAGTTCTTTTACATATCATCAATAGATCTCTTTGTTGTCAGCTGTTCATTGAGCGTATTCATCCGTGAAGGTTTCCTCCAGGTATGTATACATTGCACAATATGTACATGGAAGGAATGAGCTCCAACATTAATCAAAGTCATTTTCACATTCAAATTAGCATTTTATTCTGGTTTGTTATTGTCACAAAAATATAAATCAATTTGACCATAAACATTTTTTTGCTAAAATTAGAATTAAAAAAAAAAAAAATTCTATTCTGATACTCATTATCATCAATGTCTTAATTGCATTTGGAGAAAATATGTTTTTGCATACGTGTCCATATATTTTTTGCACAAATTCTTATGTCTGCACAAATGTGTTTTCTCAGATTTCAATGCATTTGGAAAAAGGGCATTTTCATATTTTCATGAAGTTTATTATCAATATTGGCGTTATAACAACCTTCTGTTGAAAAATGTAACAAGCTACAAAAGGAATGTGACAATAACGAAGGAAAAATACAGAAATACAAGCTTATTTAAATATCTAGCACACAGTAGTGTGGCCGCTAAACTGATAAATAATAATATCAATACTGAAATATGGTAGTTCTGGTTCATCATAATATTAGTGTTAGGAGTAGCGGTCTTACCTCCGCTGCGGACTGCAGTGCGAGCGCCGCTTCCGGGTCTGACGTAACAGCGGCCACCGCGCATCTTCACAGTCATCTCGCGCTGGCTCAGGGAGGACAGGTCTCTCGGCAGCGCATCAGCAGAGGTCAGCATGCTCGCGCATGGAGCAGCAGGACCTTTATGGGTTCAAGAGACGGGTCAGCTGACCTGCCGGTCAGCTGACATCTGGCTGCTGCATCTCCTTGCTGATTGATGGAAGTGTTCTGGGTGGGATGTTTGGAATTGCCTGTCTGTATTTAAACCTGGGGATGTCAGTAGCTCATTGTCTGTTGCTGCGAATACCTCACAGTGCTAGCGCTCAGACCTTAGTCAGATCCTTGTGTGCTTTGATCCGGCAGGACCCCGGGGATTTTACACTAGACTAGGATATATATTATTATTGCCTGCCGATTTTGTACCTTAATCTGTCCGTACGGTTGCCGACCTTCACTGTTTGATCTCGCTCCCACCAGTGGGCCCTCGCCACTGGGGGGTTATTTTCTCTATAGTGCTACAGTACTATTTTTGTATAACGTGTGCACCAATCACTTGTATATTACATCTAATAAAGTATACTGATGTCAGTTACGCTCTGAGCTGATCACTGCTATTCATTACATAACAACAGACCTAAAAATCATGGAGGCTTTATGCCAGCAGGTTCAGGCTTTAACCACGGCAGTTAATGAATTGACTAATATGGTCAATTCACAGCAGGCACAATTAAATCAACTGTCTGAAACTGTGCGTTCCTTGCAGACACCTGCAGCATCTACACCTCCCGTACATGTTGCAGAACCTAAAATGGCACTCCCAGAGAAATTCTTGGGTGTCGGGTCAGATTTTAGGAATTTTAGAAATAGGTGTATGTCATACTTCAAGATGAGGCCTATTTCGTCTGGTACGGAAGTGCAGAGAGTAACCTTGATCAAAGCTCTATTACACGGGGGCTCACAAACCTGGGCCTATAGTTTGCCTGACGGGCATGAAGCCCTGTCCTCTGTACAGGCATTCTTTAAGGCTATGGCGGTCATTTATGATGACCCGGATATTGCAGCCACAGCGGAGAGGAAATTAAAGAATCTCCGGCAGTAACATGGTACTGTGGAAGACTATGCTTCTGAATTTAGGAAGTGGGCAGTCTCTTCCAGATGGGAACATTTTGCTCTTTTAGACCGATTCCTCACAGGGTTATATGATTCAGTTGCTGATGTTATGATTGGTAACCCAGAACCTAAGTCCCTAGATGAAGCTATTGCATTATTAAGATCGACGTAGAATTCGGTTTCACAAGCAGGGCAGGTCATGGTCGCATTTAAGGAGGGATCTGTCTACTCCCTCGACCACGGCTTGTGCAGACGAGCCGATGCAGTTGGGCCATTTCAAACTTTCAAAAACAGAGAAAATTAGGAGGAGGAAAGAGGGCCTTTGCTTGTATTGTGGGGAGAAGGGTCATCTTGTACAGAATTGCACTAAGAAGTCAGAAAACTCCTTTGCCTAGGTGTAGTTGGAGGTACTACCTTAGGCGAACCTGTTTTACCTCCTCAAGATGGTAAATTGTTGTTACCTTGCTCCATTTTTTGGGAAAATCAAGTTTTAGATACTCAGGTATTTATAGATTCAGGCGCAGCAGCTAATTTCATTGATTTTGATTTTGCACTGAAGTGGAAGATACCTATTCTCTCCATGGAGAGGCGGATTTATGTTACTGCCGTTGAAGATTTTCCCCTACAAAACAAGCAACCCCTCTCTCAGACACCACTTCTCAAGTTTAGGGCGGGGGCATTACATAAAGAGGAGATTCAATTTTATGCACTGAAAATGTCCTCTTCCACAGTGATTCTTGGATTACCTTGGTTGCATAGACACTCTCCACAAATAGATTGGAACACTGGTCAATTATTGGCCTGGTCCTCTGTTTGTCAAAAATCACTGTATGGAGAGAATCACTTTATGTTCTGCTGAAATTCAGATTGTGGGTGTTCCTCCTCAATATGCCATGTATTCGGATGTTTTTTGCCCTCGCTCAGCAGATAAGCTTCCTCCTCACAGGGACTTTGACTGCCCAATGTATCTAGGGCCCGGTACCATACCCCCCCAGAGGTCATTTGTATACCCTCTCAGGCCCAGAACAGATTGCCATGAAGGACCATATCAAGGAAAACCTTGAGAAAGGTTTCATTCGTCCTTTTAAGTCACCAGCATGGGCAGGATTCTTTTTTGTTCAAAAAAAAAAAGACAGTGGACTCCGTCCATGTATTGACTACATGACTTTGAACAAAATCACCATTCCAAATCGATATCCCCTACCATTAATAGGCGATCTGTTCTCTCAAGTATCAGGAGCCCGAGTTTTTTCTAAATTGGACCTGAGAGGGGCATACAATTTGATACGTATTAGACCGGGGGATAAGTGGAAAACGGCTTACAATACATCCAATGGCCATTATGAATATTTGGTCATGCCCTTCGGGTTATGCAAGGCCCCTGCCGTTTTCCAGGAGTTGGTGAATGAAATTCTCAGGGAGGTACTGGGTCGGTTCGTAGTCGTTTATTTGGACGACACTTTTTTTTTTTCTAAAAACCTCAAGGAACACAGGGAGCATGTTAAGTTTGTGTTGAATAAACTAAGGCAAAATAGTTTGTACGCAAAACTTGAAAAATGCGTATTTGAAGTTTCTGAAGTATCTTTCTTGGGGTACATCATCTCCACTAATGGTCTATCCATGGACCCTAAAAAGGTCTCTGCTGTGTTGTAGTGGCCTCAACCCTCTGGTTTAAAGGCACTCCAAAGATTCCTTAGTTTTGCTAATTATTACAGAACATTTAAAAAGGGTTTCTCCTCAGTGGTCGCTCCCCTACCAATCTGACAAAGAAAGGAGCTGATACTTGTAATTGGTCGGAGGAAGCTTGTGTGGTGTTTTCTCAGTTGAAAACACTGTTCTGTTCCGCCCCTATCCTTCAACATGTGCATGTAACACGTCCTTTTATTGTGGAGGTGGATGCCTCGGAAGTAGGAGTGGGGGCTGTTCTGTCTCAATACTCGGGGCATCAGGGACGATTGCATCCTTGCGCATTTTTTTCTTGCATTTTTCCCCTGCAAAGAAAAATTATGACATCAGAAATAGGGAGTTATTGGCTATCAAGTTGGCATTTGAAGAGTAGCGTCATTGGTTGGAGGGAGCTGAGCATGAGATCACAGTGTACACAGATCACAAAAATTTGGAGTATATTGAGGGTGCCAAGAGACTCAACCCAAGGCAGGCTTGATGGGCCCTCTTTTTCTCCAGATTTAAGTTTATAATAACTTACAAGCCTGGTAACAAAAATGTCAAGGCAGACGCATTGTCCCGATGCTTCAAACCTGAGACAGTTCAGCCCTCACTTCCCATAAACATTTTGCCTGATCGTGTGGTGTTAGCAGCTACTGAACTCATGGAAGATCTAACGGCGAATTTGGAACCTTATCAGCAGGATGCCACCGAAGGGAAACCTAACGATTTTTTGTTTGTTCCCCTGCATCAGCGTTTTCAAGTAATGCAGTTGTTTCACTGCCATAAAAATGTGGGACATCCTGGCATAACGAGAACCCAAGAATTATTGTCTCGATGTGTGTGGTGGCCTTCGCTTGGGACTGATTGTAGAGAGTTTGTAAGGTCTTGTACAGTTTGTGCTCGGAACAACCCTCCAGGCAAGCTCCTGCTGGGACTCTTTAATCACTACCAGTGCCCGAGGAACCATGGACTCATATTTCCATGGACTTTGTTGGTGAACTCCCTACCTCTGAAGGGAAAACTGTGATATGGGTGGTAGTAGACCGCTTTAGTAAGATGGCTCATTTTGTACCATTAAAGGGACTCCCGTCCGCTCAGGAACTGGCGGACCTGTTTGTCACCCACATTTTCCGTTTGCATGGAATCCCGGAAAATGTGGTTTCAGACAGGGGAAGTTCAATGTGTGTCAAAATTTTGGAGAGCTTTCTGCCAACACATGGGATTGGCCTTGTCTTTCTCTTCGGGATATCACCCGCAGACCAATGGCCAAACAGAGAGGATAAACCAGTCCCTTGAACAATTTCTCCATTGTTATGTGGCAGATGCTCAACATGAGTGGGTAAAATTCCTTCCGTTTGCGGAATTCGCTCATAATAATCTCAAGAACGCTTTTCGCATTTTCAGGTGGTCACTGGAAGGTCACCTAAATTCTCTCCTTTGCCAGTGGTTGCTTCTCCCTTTCCTGCATTGGAAGGATGGCAGGAATCTTTAAAAAGAAATTGGGCCCTGGTAAAAGTCAATTTGAAGAAAGCTTTTCAGGTAAAAAAAAGGCAAGCTGATAAGAAGCGCTCTCCCGAGTGGAATTTTACTCCTGGAGATATGGTGTGGGTCTCCACTCATCATACTGCCTTGAGACAACCCTCAGCAAAATTGAGCCCTAGATATATTGGTCCATACCCTATTTCTGAAAAGATTAACGATGTGGCATATAGAGTGGCTCTTCCATCTAGTATGAGAGGTGTGAAGATCTTTCATGTTTCATTGTTAAAACCAGCTGTGCATGTGGACTCCTCTTACCCCCCCCCCCGTTATGATTGATGGAGAGCCTGAATATGAGATTGAGGAGATTCTGGATCCTCGCAGGGTGCGAAACTCTGTGCAGTATCTGGTTCACTGGAGAGGGTATGGTCCTGAGGAAAGATCATGGGTGCCCGCCCATCGTCTTCATGCTGAGGTATTAAAAAAAGAATTTCACCCTTTACATCCTGAAAAACCATCAGGGCCTCCGGACACGCCTCAAGGGGGGGTAATGTTAGGAGTATCAGTCTTACCTCCGCTGCGGACTGCAGTGCGAGCGCTGCTACCGGGTCTGACGTCACAGCGGCGGCCGCCGCATCTTCACAGTCATCTCGCGCTGGCTCAGGGAGGACGGGTCTCTCGGCAGCGCATCAGCAGAGGTCAGCACACTCGCGCATGGAGTGACAGGGCTCAAGAGATGGGTCAGCTGACATCTGGCTGCTGCATCTCCTTGCTGATTGGTGGAAGTGTTCTGGGCGGGATGTTTGGAATTGCCTGTCTGTATTTAAACCTGGGGATGTCAGTAGCTCATTGTCTGTTGCTGCGAATACCTCACAGTGCTAGCGCTCAGACCTTAGTCAGATCCTTGTGTGCTTTGATCGAGCAGGATCCTGGGGATTTCACACTAGACTAGAATATATATTATTATTGTATTGTATTTGACCTTTGCCTGTTTTTCCAAACACTCTCTGCCTTACGATTCTGTACCTTTGCCTATCTGATCTGCTGCCGACTTCTGCCAGAATACTCACCTTGATATTGCCTAACGATTCTGTACCTTTGCCTATCTCTATCTGATCTGCTGCCGACCTCTGCCTGTATATTCACTCTGATATTGCCTGCCGATTTTGTACCTTATTCTGTCCATACTGTTGCCGACCTTCACTGTCTGATCTTGCTCCCACCAGTGGGCCCTCGCCACTGGGGGGTTATTTCTTCTATAGTGCTACAGTACTATTTTTGTATAATGTGTGCACCAATCACTTGTATATTACATCTAATAAAGTATACTGACGCCAGTTACGCACTGAGCTGATCACTGCTATTCATTACAATTAGGTACACTACAATTTACCTTTATTGAGCAATATTATTTGTGCATCTAATTAATGGATGGAGTAGACATCTGCAGGTCCCCTTATTGTTAAAGGATGCCACCAGATTCAATTATAAGACTCTCTGATTCCATCCCCACAGGAGATAGTTAAGCCAACCTTCCCCAGTGCAAGGGAGAAATGAACCCTATGTCCTTGATGATGGACACGAGGAATTCCCAAAGGAAGACACACTATGCTCTGCCAACCCATTCCCTTTGCAGATTGCCAACCCCCCCCCCCCCCCCACCCCCCACCCCGACCAAGTGGGTTGGTATTGCTCAGGAGGCACAGCACCAAATTGGTGGGGTTAACTGTTTCTGGATTTATAAGTCTGCATGAGGAACAAATTGTCAATAGGGCCTGGGAGGGGGGGGGGGGGGGGACCAAACCTTTTTTTAAATAGTAAAAAAAAAAAGAGTTAGATGTTTGCAACCTTTTTTTTCATGACAAAAATGGCATGGAAAAATGTATCAAAGCACACTGTGAATGTATTGTAAATGTAAGTGACTCAACATTTCTGAAGTGAAATTGTGTACACCCATCACTGACTTTGCAGTATTCATGCTTGTGATGATTTTTGATTTGTAAATGTGCTTACACCAGTTTTTGGAATACACATATGTATGAGTGTTAAATAGAGATTGTCGGACACAAAATCAATTTCCATTTACACACTGCTCTGTGTTTACCCTGCATTGCAAGAAATGTTTCTGCTGTAATAAATCTTATCTCAGCCAGCCAGGCTCTATTTTTACAATTGCCAACAAGAAGAAATCTTTTCATCACCCCTCCCACATTCCTGCTCATCACTGATTGGCTAAGGCAGTTAAGTGAGCTGTTAAAATCTGATCTATGCTGTGCTCACAAGTGTTTAAAAAGCAAGCTAACTATGACAGTGCAGTTTTTAGGAGAAAAAAAAAAGAAAGAGGAAATTACATCAGGATTGGCTTCAGTCAAAGGGAATCAAAATGGAAAATGCCACGAGCAAAATTCTCTTAATTTACTATATGAAATTCACTCAAATGAAAACGTAAACAGTGCAATGTATCCATTAAGTAGAATGAGTAGTTATTTGCTTATATACAGGTAGTCCCCCGTAAACGAACGAGATAGGGACTGTAGGTTCGTTCTTAACCTGAACCCGTTCTTAAGTCAGAACGGATATACTTTTCTTTTATATATTAGGCCAGGGCAAGCTGGGAGAAGCTGGAACATGTAGTCCCCCTGCAGTGGCATACAGAGTAGCCTAAAATAGCCCAATGTCAAGAAGCAAATACATTGTCAGTGGTATTGACAGGGAATAACTGAATACTGTATGCAGGTTGCAATAGGGTCCTCTACTGTTCTCCACCGTGGTATCTAATCTCTGCCCACTTGCATGTTCCTGATGCTGCATTTCTTTAGTTTGTAAGCTCGCAAGGGCAGGCCTTTCACCCTTTTCTGTCATGGAATGTTATTTTAATTGCTTGCACTCTGTTATACATTTATACATTTTAGTCATGTTAAATTTGCTATTGTATCACCTGTTCTGTATTTTGTACCAGTGTTTATATTTGATGTATATTATTGTCTGTATCATTATGTATCCCTTGTTTGTTTTCTTACATTGTACAGCGCCACAGATTATTTTGGCGCTTTATAAATAAATAATAATAATAATTTCTGTTTGACTATCCTGTCTGCTCTTTTGCTCAGTCATTCCTCTCTGTGTGTTCCAGTCGGCAATCGGCATCACTACGTTCCAAAAACTACTCAGTGTTCACATTGCTCTGCTGTAACACAGCCTGTGTCTCTTCACCTTCGATCAGGAATGTTATCTGACTCCTGGATTTTCTGGTATGCCCACATGCCTGTTCTTTCTGCCTTTTAAACTGTATTCGTACTATCCCCATCAGGATCACTGCATTCTGGACACTGGTGTCCTGTAACACAGCCTCTCTGCACCCCTCGTGTCTCTGTACCTCCGCTCAGCTGTTCACAGCAGTGTACAGTCTAAGGGGGTGAGGGAGCTGCAGACACATGGCCCAGTACCACTGCAGCTCTTACTGACTTCCAGCCTCTAGAAGCAACAGGTTAGCAGCAGATGCTCAGTCTGTCAGCGTGGGATCAGGCATCAGCAGCCAGAAACACGTCACATTCTTCCCTGACCTCCTTCTCCTCAAACTCTGTTGTTTAAACAGCTAATTTTTCCTAATTTTAGGAGCCAGCACCTGAACATGACATCATTGCGACGGAAGCAATGTGGTCAGCGGGCGTTCGTATCGGTGGGTCTTTCATAAGTCGTGAACTACCTGTATGTGTTTTTTTTTTCCTGGGATAGTATGGTTGTCCCTGCTGCTTTAAGGGAGTCATCCTCTCCATGTTAGAGTACATATTTTTCCAATATAAGGTAAAAATGTCAGGTTTGCTTAAATGCTGTGCTTATATATTGTTGCCAGTATGAATCTGTTTTATATGTTCATTTATCTACAGCAGGGGTGCCCACACTTTTTCGGCTCACGAGCTACTTTAAAATTCGCCAAGGCCAGGAGATCTACCGACGTTTTAAATGCACCCCCCCCCCCCCCCGAATGGTAGTTAGGTATAGGTATAGGTCTCCTCAGTACAGGTTAGCTAGGTATATGTCCCCTCAGTACAGGTTAGCTAGGTATAGGTTCCCTCAGTACAGGTTAGCTAGGTATAGGTCCCCTCAGTACAAGTTAGCTAGGTATAAGTCCCCTCAGTACAGGTTAGCTAGGTATAGGTCCCCTCAGTACAGGATAGCTAGGTATAGGTCCCCTCAGTACAAGTTAGCTAGGTATAAGTCCCCTCAGTACAGGTTAGCTAGGTATAGGTCCCCTCAGTACAGGATAGCTAGGTATAAGTCCCCTCAGTACAGGTTAGCTAGGTATAGGTCCCCTCAGTACAGGTTAGCTAGGTATAGGTCCCCTCAGTACAGGATAGCTAGGTATAGGTCCCCTCAGTACAAGTTAGCTAGGTATAGGTCCCCTCAGTACAGGTTAGCTAGGTATCGGTCCCCTTAGTACAGGTTTGCTAGGTATAGGGCGGGCACATGTAATCACTTACCTCCCTTCAACTGTGGAGTCTGCGGCTTGTCATCTCCCCACACAGGCCATGTGCAGCAGCGATGCGGGCAGCCATGACACCTCGTGCACGCAGCCTACATCACAGCGGAGATCACATCACCAGGCTGCTGAGGGAGCGCTCCAGCGGCCAGCGTGAGAGGAGGTGGAAGTGTTGCCTCCAGCGCCGCCCCCAGCCATGACACTGCCGCCCTTGGCCTCTCAGCCGCGCCTCTCTCCTCTCCTGAACAAATCAGCGGCCAGCAGCAGAATCTGATAGGATGCGTTCTACAGCTGCTGGCCACAAAATTCCATGGGATGCGGCCAGGAGGTCGCTATCTACCAATCAGGCAGTCGCGATCTACCGGTAGATCACGATCGACCTATTGGGCAGCCCTGATCTACAGGTAGTCCTCGGTTAACGAACTAGATAGGGACTGTAGGTTCGTTCTTAACCTGAATCCATTCTTAAGTCGGGACGCTGTGCCAGCCACCTTTGCCCCCATTCTTTAAGCAGAGTTGTTGCAGCGGAAGGCAGATAGGGGAAATCTCACCTGTTCCATGGTGGTGTAATGTCCCAGCGTGCTGCCCGGGAAGCTGCGCAGCCTATCCTCTCTCTTCGTTCACTGTCCCCCTGGCAGCTTTTCATGCATTGCATAGTGACGCATCAGGAGGAGCCGCCACTAGGGGTCTTTTCCTGATTGCATCATTATCTGACGCATGTAAAGCTGCTGGGGGGACAGTGAACGAAGAAAGAGGATGGGCCGCACAGCTTCCGGGCTGCACGCTGGGACCTTACACCACCGTGGAACAGGTGAGATGTCCCCTATCTGCCTTCCGCTGCGCCTACTCTGCTTTAAAAATGGCAGCAGAAGAGGTAGTCTTGGGTTGCGTGACGTCATCGCAGCGGGTTGGCGGGCGTTTGTAAGTCGGGTGTTCGTAAACCGGGGACTACCTGTATATCTAAAGTCTCTTTAGTCATTATAAGTACCAATAAATGGTATCATATCACCTTGATTCAAAACTCCTTGTCATTATAAGTACATACACGAAACTCTCAATTTCTGTTACTATGATTACATATGCATTTACAGTTCATTAAGTAAAGATTTACATTTTTATTAAATATGAATAGCACGCAACATTGTTTTTTCTTTATTTATAAGGGGCTAGGAATAAAAGCAAGCAAAGCAACTATATTAATTTAAAAATGTCTGTTATGGTTTTGACTTGTATTAAAACTGAAGCCTGCTAAAATAAACTAAGTTATTTTTAGAGCTCATGTTGCCTTCAGCATGCATGTAGAATAGCAGTAAACTGTATTGTAAGAAGCAGTCCACCAATCAGCATCCACAAGAGAAAACAAGCAAAGGTTCCATTACCACAGTATCTTTTGGTTGTTCTAGGTGACCTCTGAGGTTCTCCTCAACCCGATCCCACCCTCACCCTTAGCTTTTTAATTCTGTAGCTAAATATAGACAAATCTGTCCAGAATTAGCTAGTTGGGAAGAATATGATGAAAGGAAACATGCAAAATATAGTCCTACTTACAACATAACAAAAAAGATTACATTGTGTAGTTAATTTTGTACAAGGACAAAGCAGAAGATAAAGAAAAAAAAAAAGTTATCAGCGAAAAGAACTGTATTTAATATTTCCAATTATGGAATAAGCATGTGTCTTAAAATGATTTTGTATCTACAGTCTTTATCTTCTAGGTTTGATGAGTCTTATTGCAATCAAAGACTTTTTTTGCATTAAAATGCAAATCCATTCATCCATTTTCTGCTGTCCTGCTAAAATTCAATTCTTTAAGAGGAAGATTTAAATAAAATAAAAAAACAACATTTGAAACTGTGGAATACAGCACTATTATGTGTGAAAAGAGGCTCAGAGTGGCACTATTTAAAAACCCTTACATAAAGCCTATTTTCAAAAGTTCTTATGTAAAAATAAGCAGTTCATTATTCTGCACTTCTCATGCTATTGGACAGAGGCATTTGTCTATATTAATACAATATTTTACTGCATAATACAGGTTCTGATCGGAGGACTTAAGAAATATTTTTCTTATTCAGAAAAAGTATTTCTGCAATTTAAGTGACAGCAAGGTAATGGGAAAGAGATTAACAAGACCTGTTATTTCGCCCCTGCAACAAGAAAATCGTTGGTTAATCGCCCAACCAAGTATTTTGTTGCCTGGATATTTTGTATTCTCTTCAACATTAAGAAGATAATATAAAATCAACAAAAGCAACAATTTTACTAGACAATTGCAGCTTTTTTTTCCCACTAAAGCCTTTTCTTGAATAACTTTCTATTTTAAATATCATGCAGAGAGCCTACGCAATAATAAACACATTTACTAGTGACACGGAAGGAACTTTAAAAGGATATTTTGGCTGTAGGGCCCTTTCTTTACACAAAGTAATACACAGATTAGCAAGTGTTTTCAACACATTTATTTAATCTTCAGTCAATACACACACTTCCTACAGAAAGTAGGACACTTTTTTTTAATCTTCTCTAGTATAAGACAATATCAAAGCATTAAGCCATCCTTCAATGAACTCAATGAAATATATATATATATTTATATACATATATATATATATATATACACATGTATATATATATATACATGTATATATACATGTATATGTATATATATATATATATATATATATATATATATTTATATATATATATATATATATATATATATATATATATATATATATATATATATATATATATATATATATACACATACATACATAGACTCCCACACTGAGTGGCCCAAAAATTTGAGACACCCCTTATTTGAAAGTAAATTACTCCCTTAGTGAAGTAGAGTGATGTAACAATGCAGAGTTACTTATATAAGGAACACTCATATTCGAATGACATAGTTATCATGAAAGCTAATGTCAAAATGGGTAAGACAAAAGATGTAAGTGACTTTGAATGAGGGGTGATCCTCGGTGCAAGAAGAGGCATCTAGCATTTTTGAAACAATGACTCTTACGATTTTCTCACCCAACAGTATTTTGGGTGTTTAGAAAGTGGCAGTTGAGAAAAAAAAAACTTCAAGCAATACGGACTATCCTGGTGAAAAAAAAGGCTCATGAACGGAGAGGCAAGAGGTGAAAGGTGAGTAGTATGCATAGTCTGTAGCAACAGAAGGGCAACAGCATGACAAATTACAGCGGAATTCAGTGCAGGTGCATCACAAAGTGCCCACTGCACAACAAGACGGACTTTGAGAAAAATGGGCTTTAGCAGCAGGAGACCATCAAGAGTGCCTTTGGTATCACAGAAAAATAGGAAGACACCTGTTGCAACCAAGCTCAATCGGTCTCAAATTGGTTTGAGGAACATCAATCAGAGTTTAACCTGCTTTAATGGCCAGCCTGACCTCAATCCTATTGAGCA